>NW_008685128.1:27593-60269 GCF_000695815.1 Acanthisitta chloris | reverse complement strand
GAACACCTTTCCTTTTCTGCCACATCTCTCCTGTTTCAGCTGTGCCCTGTCATGTCTGACCATGCTCAGCCACTTGCTCCTGGCTTTCTCAACCATGCAGGCCCTTCTACACACAGAGGCAAAGCTACAGGGCTACCTGGCATTCCAGCTTTTCCTGTCATTCTCTGTAACCCAGGCAATGTCTTCATTTGCTCAAAGAGAATTATGAAAGAAGAGTCAAACCCAGCACTACCTTGCATTGGAGCAGTTTCCAAATTCTCTGTCATGAGCAAACCTGAGAAATAGGAAGGCAACCAAGAAGGAACAGGCCCCATACCACAAGTCCCAGCTACCTGCTGCTGCAAGTTAATCCACATAACATCTCAGGTATTTGCACCAATTTCCAGCTGTCACTTGAGAAGAGTGTATGTGTATACCCTTTAAACCCTACAGTTTAAAAAAAACCAGAAGCAATCAAATCCTAAAATCAAACCCACACCCAATTACTTAGCATAAATGAATAATCCCAGGCTGAATGTCTTCCAAACTAGTCAGTTAATTTCTTTTTTACTCAATCCTGGGAACAAGTTTCCAGAGACATATTGCTTCTTATCTTCAGCCACATCACCTAGCATCCATCCATAACATCCTTCAGTTTAATAGCTGCAGACTCACTAGCTGAGTTGACCCTAAGCCTCATCTAGGAATTTCACATACTGCTCTCATAACTATTTCTTCAGGCCCATCTGACAAAACATCCTCCTTTCCAGCATCTCAGCAGCTTCACTGTTACAGAGTTGCTGTTCAAAAGTTTCCTGCCACAAAACTCACTATTTCTGCTCCTCTCACTCCAACTCTTGCCTCTCCAAATTCACTCATCCTGCATCCTGTTAGTTCCCGTTTCCAACCTCTCTGTCCCCCGTGACTCTTCAGTTCCATGCTAAGAGACAAATGCTCTGTCCTCTTAAGCATCTTTTAAACCTCTTCACTTTTTCCTCCAAGTATGCAAAAGGTAGCAAACATTTCAACACTCAAACGAGAGACAGAGACAGAGAGAAGAGAGAGGAGAGAGAGACAGAGAGAGAGAGAGAGACAGAGAGACAGAGAGAGAGAGAGAGAGAGAGAGAGAGAGAGAGAGAGAGAGAAGAGAGAGAGAGAGAGAGAGAGAACAGAAACTCACAGCTTTTCTCTGTCAGCAGGGTACATACAAAATCCAGATATATCTAGTGCTTAGGGTATTGAGACTGGTAGAAACATAAGCTGGTTTTATTGCAATGGCCAGTTGCGTTGGTTTGCCCACATAAAGCTCCACATATACATGAACTCTTCTCTTTAAAGTCCCTAATGTGCTTTTATCTGGAATTTCATGCAAGACTGACATTTACCCTGTAATTTAACCATTCAGAAAAGCTGCCAGACACGAGACAGCCTGCTCAACCCTAACTGACACACAGGACTCCACGCTTTAACACAGGCTTAAACTGAACACTAGCTGCCTCTCTGAGCTTTCCTCTGCACACAGGAAAGGCAGAAACCTACAAAAGCAGAAATAAGGCTGCATGGTCAAACACATTCTCCTCACTGCCTTTCAAGCCCTTGATTTTATAGCACAAATATGTTTGTGTGCAGTAAGAAAAGCAAACCAAAACCTCAGCCATGCCAGGAGTATTCCATTTACCACATCAAGTCTCTAAAGCCTCTCCTTGTAATTCAGAGGATATCCAGCTTCTCATACTGTAAAACCTCAGAGTAAACAGTACTGGACTTATAGACTCTTCTAAGCTGCTTCCCTGTCCACTTTGAGCACTTACTGGTTTAAAAGCAACAACCACTTCTACTTCTCTGTAGGCAGAATTTTTTATTCACAGAGAGTCAGCAAAGTCCACTTTGTCATGCCACCACAAAACTGTTCGTGGATGCACCATGTCTGAGTTGAAGATGAAACTGTATCTGCCTGTTACTCTATAGCACCACCAGAAGCAATTAACTATTTTAGATTGCACTGGTTTTGCATGGCCAGATTTTTGGCAGAGGCAGGGGGTACAGGGGTGGCTTCTGTCAGAAGGTGCTACAAGTTTGCCCATGTCCAGTGGAGCCAATGCCAGAGGCTCCAGGATGGACACACTACTGTGGCAAGGGCAAGCAAATAGTGGCAATGCCACCTCTGTGCTAACATACTTAAGAAGGAAACAAAAGTTCTTGCACAGAAGTAACTGTGGCCAGAGAAGAGAGGAATGAGAATATGTGACAAGAACAACTATGCAGACACCAAGAAGAAGGAGGTGCTCCAGGCGCTGGAGCTGAAGCCCATGGTGAAGCAGCCATCCCCCTGCAGCCCATGGAGGTTAACGGGACGCAGAAATCCACCTGCAGCCCATGGAGGAGATCCATGCCAGAGCAGGTGAATGCCCAAAAGGAGGCTGTGACCCAGTGAGAAGTCTCTGCTGGAGAAGGGTCCTCAAAGGGACATGTGGACCTGTGGAGAGAGATGGCCCACACCAGATCAAAGATCCTGGTAGGATTTGTGATCCTGTGGGGTACCTATGCTGGAGCTGGCTGTTCCTCAGGGACTGGACTGCACCCTGTGGAGAGCAACCCAGGCTGCAGCAGTTCGTGGAGAACTGTAGCCTGTGGAAAGGACTTGTCTTGGAGAAGGTCATGGAGAGCTGTTTCCCTGTGGGAGGGACCTCGCCCTGGCGCAGAGCAAAAACTCCTCTCCCTGAGAGCAGTGGCAGAAACAGTGGAGGATGAACTGACTGTTAACCCCCACTCACCATCTCCCTGCACTGCTGGGGGGAGGAATTAAGAGTTGGGAAGGAAAGAGAGGTGGGGAAATGTGTTTTTAAGGTCTGTTTTATTTTCTCATGATCCCGCTCTGTTTTTGTTAGTAATAAAATCACCTAATTTTCCCAAGTTGAGTCTGTTTTGTCCATGATGATATTCAGTGACTGATCTCTCCTGGTCCTTATTTCAACTCATGAACCTTTTGTTATATTTTCTCTCCCCTGCCCATTTATGCAGGGGAGTGATGAAACAGCTTTGGTAGGTGTCTGGCATCCAGCCAGGGTCAAACTGCTGTATCTATTTGGAGGGCTGGGATTTTTTGGCTTTTTGTGTGTGTTTGTTTTGTTATTTTTTTCTAATTACATTCATGCACAAATGAGGTTAAGTATTAGAGTAGTGAGACTGAAAGATACCTAATCAAGCTGACAAGAGTATTTTTATCTCAAAGTAACATATCACGTACAAAGGAAAAGGACTGCTGTCCTCTCAAGAGGGAAAAAACAGGCAGCCAAAATTAGTTTCAAAATAATAAGAACCACCTCCTCGTTTAGGCATGATACAAGATTTTATCCACCCACTTTCCACTTTAACAGTTGTCTGAAGCACTGTGCTGCCAAATCAAGGAAGGTGGGACAATGTAAGCAGCTAGAGGACCAGGGTCTGGTTGTCCTGGTAGGCTGCCATCCCTTCCACAGCACATGTCTATGGGAGGAAGATGAGGCACAGTGCTCTCCCGGCAGCAGCTCCTCGATCACATCAATATAAAAAATGTCAGTGATCTGTGTAAGACAACTAATACACAAGGAGAATACTTAAACACAACTGTGCTGGCATAAGGACTGCAATAAGTGCTCAGCTACCTGATGTGGATGTTCAAGAGCAGTCCTAAGTAGGACTATGCTTAGAAAAAAACATGAGAAGTTAACAAACAAAAACAACAACAACAAAAACAAACAAACAAACAAGGAAAACCCCCACCAAAAAAACCTAGAGAACCAAACAACACAGTCTGACCTTTCTTTTTGTGGTATTATCATAATGAAGATGAAACACTGCATTTCATCTCAAGCACGGTATGTTTCACAAAATGCCAGCAGGGAAAGAAGCAGATTCTGTGCCAGCAATTTCTGCCAGAAGATGAGATACCATTCTGAAGGCATGAAATAAAGCAATGTAACATGCCAAAAGTCACTATTTCCTTCTCCCTGGATTTTGAAAGTAATCATCACTATAAATGGGCTGTAAGATGCATTTTTAATCATCAAATTACTTACCCAAACTAGTTTCACAAGCTCCACCTAAAGAAACCTCCCAACTTTCTGTCAAATGGGAATATATGTGACTGAGTTGGTAGTTCTATTTGCTGAGGAGATTACAGAACAAAACACATAAGCTGTAGCATAAAATCTACGAAAATATAATTGGAAAAATGTAATTGTTCTCTATTCAAGTATTTTCAAGTTTGCTGCTTACAAAATGACCTACTTTTTGTGAAAGTTGTCTTCAAGGCCATGCAAGAACTGTCACGAAGTAACAGGCCCGGGAACTAATTTTTCATAATCTAATTAATATATGCATTCTTGAGTTTACTGCGGAACTAGCCAAAGGGTAATTTATTAATCTAAGAGCCCAGATTCAGTTGTACGCATGCCCTGAGACACAAACGCGGCTGTGATTTCCCTCTTCATGAAATCAACTTCAGGCTCTAGTACCAAGAATGAGAAGTGGTAAAATAAGGTCATATTCTGAAATAGTGGTCATACTTCATTATCCAGAACACAAGACAACTATGCATGGCTTAGTCCTGTAGTGAAAGTAATACTGAAAAAGTCAGGGAAATCTGCAAGTTAGAAATGTTTTAAAACAAAAGGTGACCTCAAAAAAAGGAGGCAATTAGAAGCTGAACATGAAGAAAGAAGCTATGGGGAACAACATCTGCAGAAAACATTCAGACCAGCAACATTTCTTTCTTGAGAACAACATAGGAATGTGAAATCAGTGTTTTATATTTCCATGCCTTGGTCCTTTAAACAGGATACCCGCAGTAAGTGCCTGAGCAGGTCTAAGATGACTCTGCATTTATTTTCTTTTTAAATCAAACAGCAATGTTTTTTAATGTTCTTGTGGACAAAGTATACATTATATAGACTAAAGCTTTAAAATACAGAGAACATTTAGTGTCAGCAAAAATTAGGATTTTCCTTCTTAAAGAAATCAAATCAATTGTTTCTTGACAAATATTTATAAATTTGTGTTTTTCTCCAAGGTCTTTCTCACGACAATTTTGACCAGAGTAATCAGAACTCTCTCACCACTGCCTTGCACAGATACAGAAATTCTGCCTGCAAACTGCTCTCTTAGGACAGTAACCTGCAGAATACAGAACTGAAGATAAATTGGGCACTTCCTACAGCCATGACCAATATTAACTGTATCTCAAACCAATATTAACTGTATCTCTGATTAAATTAAGTTCTCATGAAACATCTTCTATAGAAACTATCAGTAAGTGTTTTCTAAAGCCCTGTCTACTCAAGAGAACTGCCATTTGGAGACACTACCAAGACAGAAGACCATTACTCTTTCATGTTTCACATATGCCTGTTTCGAACAGGGGACACTACAAAACAAAAATGCTCCAAAACACAGGCTATAAATTCCAGTCGGAAAGTTAAATAAGCTAAAAAAATGTACTTCAGTCTGATTAGACCCACATGGACCTATTCAGGATTTCATTTTAAACTTGTATTATCCTTAAGTCTGAAATAATTTTCAAATGCAGAAAATCCCTTATGATACAAATGTGTTTGAAAACATATGCTCTACGCAACCCTTAAAATTCACTAAGAAAACTATTGAAAACATTTCAGAAATTTGGATACTGCACTTCAAACGACCAGAAAACTTCTACAACACTTTGATTAGCTTTGTGTATTTGGCTTAAAAGTAATGATATTTTCAAAGACTCATTTTTTCTTTTTTTTCCTTTGAATGAGTTTTCACAAGTCTTTTACAATTCTTTTCCAAAGCAATAGAGAACTTTGTAAAAGAATAATATGATGAATCTCAAACATTACTGAGACTTCCCCAGCAATTTGTTGCACATTTCCATGCTGGGGGGAAATAAGGATGGGAACGTGGGAAAAGCCAGTTGTGAGCACCAGGCGACGGAAGCCTCTGCAGGTCACACAGAGGGAAATCTGCTGAGGAGCAGTTCATACATATGTGGTGCAAATTCTGCTTCATAGGAACAGTATCTACTGCTCATGTATTTAATAGCACTCCTAAAGCACTATTGAAAGCTAATGTCCAACGGGATACTAATAAATCTTCATTAACCATTAAAAGCATCAAAGCTGTGCAGATCATTTAGAATTCACTATTACTCCTAGATGGCACTTATTGTTTCTCCAATTTTGCTTCATGACAGGGCAGAAGCGAAGGAGGGTATGGAGAGGTCTCTAAAACTGGCACCTGCAAACATCTTTGCAACAAAGCTTGAAATTTTGTCCAAGAGATGTAAAAATTCTGCCTTATTTTAGTAAACTGGCTTGGCACCTTCATTTCCAGTTGCTAAATTAGACTGAAAAGCCAACTAAACCAAATTTTCTGCTAAATGCTGTGGCTGCTAAAGAAGTCAGTCATCATCCTGAGCCCCTGAATTAAGTCCATGTGGACATTTAACAAGAGGACCTCCCATTCATCCTCCCTTCTGAGAACAAGGGCTTTTAGCCAAAAATCCTTCCAATGAAGCTGCATCCTGGAGTCCAGGGAGAATTTCCAGTTTGAAAGGAAAGCAAGAAATGAAGTGGGCATCACCAAATGTGCTTTATCAAGCAACATCCTACCATCCTTCTTCTACAACAGACCTCCGGATCTGTCAGGCTACACACAGACAAACAGGCACAAGGCCTGTAGTGGCACACTAAGTAAGCCCTGGGTCTGAAACAAAGTACACATGCAGCATCTCCCAGGGCAATTCAGCACCTAACACTTGTTTCGCACTCTTTTTAGCAAAATCGCAACATCTTATAACTGATTTTTTTTCAGAATGAAAACCCATGTAGCAGAAAATCTCCCTCTGTTGCTGCATTACTGCAGCAGACCCACCTGGCTTGGTTTATTTTCCAGCAGTGAGAACATGAGGTGGATCTCCCCTCAGGCCCACACGTCACCTCTGCATTTTTGGAGTAAGCCCCACTACTCACAGGCTCCAAGCAGTGCACATAGCCAAGGAAAAGTTAGGGACCGAAGCTTTCACTTATAGGTAAAGAATACTGCTGCAGAGCTGGCTATTGAACCTTGCAGGCATGAGGCAGGAGAAAGGTTCTGACAGAAGCTGCTCATCAACAGGTATCACCAAATCTCAATGTGCAAAGTTCCCAGTCACTGGGATGCCTGATGGCATCTGTACCTTTACCAGAAGCAGCTCAGAAACATGCAAGCCAAAGAGCATACTTAAGAGCTCCATCCCCCACCAAAAAAAAAGCTGAACATTTTCTTGCCAGCTTTCTTCCTCCTGCAGTCTGTTCCCACACAAATGGCAAACCACTTTCTGAGGCTTTGTACTGCATGCTCCACTGAAGTCAATGGGAACCCTGACACTGACTTCTGTAACAGAAAGCTTGAATCCACCAACTCCAAGAAAGCCAGAAAAATGAAAAGCTGGGTTTTTTCCTCCTTCTACAAAAGAACAATCTCAAAAGGATTAGGATGGTTGCCAAATAGAGAAACCACTTCAAATTCCTCCCAGTGACTCAACAGACCACAGTGATGTCAATCCCTAGAGAACACTGCTGTGGTATAACAAAGTCCAATCACATGCAATAAACTTCCATACCAATATATGTACAATCTTATTCTCAAGCAGAAAAAGGATGTGCTTTTCCAAGTGCTCAAAGGAAAACTGAGAAAAGGGAACGTAAGGATAAACTTAACTTCAAGTCAATCCTGAATTTTAAAGGACAGATGAGGAGACCAAATGCTGACTATACCAAATGACAAGAGGTGCTGATGGAGCCTACAAGTGCCTATCATTTCTCCTTGTTCATTGTGTAACAATTCCCCAATTAACTAGTTGCTTGAGGCAACTAATTAACATGCAATTGTTGCAGCTATCTCCAACTAACCAAGCTCAGAACACCTCAAGAATAGGACATTCCGTTTAGGAAAGCCCAGCAAAAGTGTCAAGGAAGGAGTAACAAGAAAGAGGTTTCAAGTGCTATTTGACAAGTACCATCAAACTCAACCTCTGGCATCAAACTAACTTGTTCTTAGAACCATCGTGGAATCACAGAATGATATGGGTTGGATGGGACCTTAAAGCTCATCTAGTTCCAACCTCCCTGCCATGGGCAGGGACACTTCCCACTAGATCAGATTGCTTGGAGGTCCATCCAACCTGGCCTTGAACACTTCAAGGGATGTGGCATCCACAACCTCTCAACATTCTTCATCATCAAAAATGTTTACTATAACAGTATTTAACACATTGCCATAATGAATATTAGTTAAGTAGAAAACCCTAATTTTTGTGCTAATTGCTACACAAACAGGTATACTTGGGAGTCATCACAGTAATCTCCACTTGAGTAACACAATCAAATAATTTTTATTCTTGTGTGATCATCCAATTTGCCAGTTTCTCAAAATCTAGCAAGACTTTAATATTAAAACTATGATAATTTATTGTATGTCTCTTCTTTACTTTTGTTTCACAATGAGACTGCCAAGAAATACATTTAAGTTAAAACAATCTCTGACACACTTTCTCCCACAGGAACAAAATTCACTGAATTGGACTGCAGTAAACATAATTAAGAGAAATTTGACCATTCCAATCAAGGACTTCTTGACTGAAGGTGTTTTCAAACTGCAGAAGAAGAAAAAGGAAATCCTTAACACTCCATGCTGCCTTGGCTCATCCTGGAAGGGAGACTACTTGTCTCCCCTCAGAGCTGCACCTACACTTCTGCTGAAACTTCCAGAAACTAAAAAAAGCAGATCAAGCTTTTAAATGCTCTGATCTTCAGGATTATGTTATGATGCAATCTACTTTGCTACTGTGCTCTGTGGCTTATCAGTTTCTGTTGTTTAACAGGATAACTGTTTCAGAGATAAGCTTTAATTTCTTTAGTATTCATGAAAATCAAACATTAAACTAGAAGTTCCTTCTCCAAAGACTAATCTAAGCAGCGAAGTCAACATAAGGATTTGTACAGATTTCAAATGACCCTGTATCTAACTCCTAGGGCAGTGCAAGCAGTTTGGCATTGCTCTATTTTGCTGCAGGCTTGTGACACTCACCAGTCTGACCCTCTTAACACCCCATAAAAAAGAAATTCTATGACATGGCTACACAACATGTAAGTTAATTTATAAATAAAGCCCATTTGTGCATTATGAAAAGGACAGGATTTTAGTTTGCCAAACAACAGCAACGATGAATGCCTATCTTGAAAACCATCTTGTGAGACTGATGGTCCTAAGCGCAGTCACTCCTCCTGTACTGTACCTCCATCTGCAAAACCCTGGCAGAAACAAAAGGAACAGCAAAACCAAAAGCACTTGGGACTCTGCATTTGAGATGGAGGATCCATATTCTTTTTCTCAAAATCCTTATGGCAGGCCTGTGGAACAGAAATTTAGCAAATGACCCAAGAAAACTACATTTCAGATCAGATTCTACAAAGATACTGCATTACATCAAATTACTCAGTCTTTCATTTATCTGTCAGTTCTCCTCTGTCCTTCCTGCTGTAATCACTCTGCCCAAAAACACCAGCCTTATTCACATTTCTTTATCTCCACATGCCTTTTCTTTCATTTTATGCAGAGACTCTGGTACTTTGAATGTATTTGCTCTCCACTTACCTCTCTACTGCTGCCCAAAATTAAATCATAGAGCCACATTTGCATCTCTGGATAACGAGGTCTGCTCTTTACTATAGTCTTGATTTGACATCTGTCTTCTAGGCCTAATAACATCAATTTTTCTTGCCTTTTAAATTGCTCATGTTGCCTGTTTCTATTGCCAGAGCAGGCTTGCTGAGGAAATTCAGGGATTAACAGGATGTGTTCATCTGAAAAGTGGCAGAAAGATGTAGTGCCTTCAGAAATATCTAGAAAGCTTTTCTTCACAGGCTGTTCAAAGACCATAGCTAAGCCATCCTCTGGTCAGCTGTCATAAGAAGCCCTGCCCTCCCCTAGCATCTCTCCCACATTAGCACTCCAGCTTTTCTGCTCCCCAGTGAGTGGGTCAGAGTGAAACTCACTTTCTTTCTCTTTGTAGGCAGAGGTTATCTTCATGTCATTTCAGCTCCCTAAACTTCCTCACTGTAAGATCAGACATATGTAAAATTTGGCAGAGAAGAAATGAGGAGGAGGAAGAGAATAAAACTGACTCTTTCTGCAACAGCATGTACTGCTTAAGCTCAATACTTGTGCTAAACCACTCTAGCAGCCCTCCTACTGGTTTGGTAAGAAACTCTAATATTAGCTCACATAACCTGACCATCTCAAATCTTGCTACATATCTTAAAATACAACTCAAGATGTTTTAGCTGGAAGTCTGCAAAAGCAGGGACACTCAGGAACTTCAAACCTGGTTGAATATGGGAGACTCCTCAGCCCACTATGTTGCTCCAAACTCCAAACCAGAGTGGTGCTCTTGTATGAAAGGCCTGGGGTGGAGGAATGAAATTGTGGTAGGAATGCATCACATTCTACTCAACAAAGTGGCTCCAATCCATGCTGGTTCCCAAATATCAAAAGTCACCTTCCAGACTGGAGGAAGTAATTGCCTGTTAGCATATGCATTCATGTACTCTCAGCAATACTTATAATTAGTTTCTATGACAATCTCTTCTAAAATATAAAAATATATACACATATTAACTTCCATGGTATTACAAGTTTAGCTTTTATAAGATCAGTCTTATCAAATCCTCTTACATCCCTTGCTTAGAAGCGTAAATGTAATTCCTGCTTCTAGGATGATTCCTTCTGATTGTTTTTGCTCTTAGATGGAGTGTACAGACTTGCCAAACTGTGTGGGAACTTGGACAAGCAATGTTAGCTGCAACACTTCACAGCTGTTTGAAGACACACTCATCAAAATCAATTTCATTTTTTTTAAGTCTGTAATTGGCTCAAACAAGGAAAAGCAAAAGAATCTCGATACTGCCTCAAAAAGTGACAGTTACCTCAGAAGCTGAATTTACAAAGGAGCCATTTATTGACCACAACTCCGGCAGAGTTGTCTTCCCATGCCAAGTGTTAGTGAATGCACAAATCAGGTGTTTTAGAAATGCCTAATTACCACTGTTCTTCAAGAAAATCTGTGACACAGGCTAAGAATCAAATAAAAAAAAATTGCCCTGGTTCATATTCTTAAGGAAATATTGTGTGGTTTCTTCAAACAGCTGGAATTGGACATCTTGAATGTCATTAAATTCCCATGGGATCAGTGCTTTTCTGACCTACAATGATATTTGTAGAAAGAAACTGCTAGTAAAAAAGAATGCTCTATTTCCTCATATCCAATGAACAGCATTCATGTTTCAATATTCATACCCACTCAGAAGAAAAAACAACATGGTATCGTCATTACTGCACAAGTAATACTTCTTTTTTGCTGTTAATATATGTAACAGCTACTGCCACCCACAAAATACAAAGCTGATGCTTTAAGAGATATTGTGATACATCTTCTATACATTAGGAGCTCCTGCCTTAGCTCAAGAAAAGGACACTTCTCCTTTCCCTAGCAAGGATTCACTCTAAGGCCTCCTAACAATCTGCAATAGTCTTAGGGACATTAAATCCAATGCTGGCTTTGAGTCTAAACATTAAGTCAGAAGCCTCAAGAGCTCTGGAAAAAAAATAAATCTAAAAATCTAAAATCCTCACCTTTCAAACTTTTCCATTAGCAATTTTTAGTAACACACCTTCGGTGAAAAACTTGCCCTACTCAAGTGGGAAAAAAAAAAGAAGAAGAAAACAAACATCTAAAAATTCTGTTTAAACTATTAGAAGATATGTTGTATACCTATATAAAGGAAAGAGGTGGATAAAGCCATCAGTAATTGGACAAGTATTCAGAAGCCTCTCCATGATTATAACTAATCCACAGGCATCTAGAACAATTTTCTGTAAGGAGCATACATCTGTAAAATAAGATTATCAGTGGGATTTTTTTATTAGCCAGAGACATACAGCATTTGGAAGATTAAAGCAGGCAGTCAATACAGGGCTACATAATAATTTTAATTGGATAAGTACTAACTGGATGATAATGCTGCCTATGAATCAGAAATTAGAAAGTGGTGGTAATAAACTGCTGGGGAGTAAAAGGCATGTCCCAGAAATGAAGGAATATTTCCCCCATCCAACCATGGAGCACTGCCCTGCTATGAATTCAAGCAAGCATCACCTTCCTGACAGCATCAAAGCTATGGAATGAGGAAAAACTGTCCCCTTTTTTTTTTGTTTGCACAACTGGCAACTGGAACTCTGTGTGATGCTCTTTTCCTCACCAGGAGACCTCTGAACATGAACCTGCTCTGTGCTACCAATCACTGTCTGCTACTACAAGTTTCAGATGCACTGTTACAAAGCAATAATCACAGGGGTAGCCAATAATTTTTATTCCCATAACTTCCAAAGTAGATGGACAAGGGTGAGATGAGAAAGGAAAAAAATAAATAAATCTGCCTCCACCAAAAAAAACCAGCAAACAACAAAGCACAAGACATTAACACTACCACCACAAGAAAAAGAAAGATAAGAAGATAATAACAAGGTAAGATAATAACAAGATACAGCACAGGAAACCTATAAAGCCATCAACAAGGGATGGAGATCATCCAAAAAATATGACACTCCATACAAAGCATACCACCTATTAATACACATACAATCATGCACAGAGACCTGAGGAAGACCAGAAACGGATGAAGCCCCTACATACTCGAAACCACTGACACCCAAACCCTGTAGGCAGCCTTTCAGCTCTCAGGAGCACCGTTCCCAACAAGGGAATGCATCCATCCATCTGCAGAGGTACTCTTGCAGCTGCCTGGGCCAAGGTTTCAGTGCCTTGAACCAGACACAAGTCTAACACTCCCAAGGGCACAATTCCTGCCTTCCTACCTACCTCTGAAAACATGCCCCCTAAGAATAAAAACTGTATCACAGTGGAAAGTCCAGGAGTACCCACAATAATCTTCAGCAAAAGTGGGATAGATCTGTGCCAGACTGAAGTGTCCATGGTCTAAAAAGCTGGAAGAATCACAGAACCACAGAATGGTCTGGGCTGGAAACACTCAAAGTTCACCTTCTTCCAACCCCCCCTGTCATGGGCAGGGAACCTTCCCCACTAGAAAAGGTTGCTCAGAGCTCCACCAAATCTGGCCTTAAACACTTCCAGGGATGGGGCAGCCACAGCTTCTCTGGGCAACCTGTGCCAATGCCTCAACACCCTCACAGAAAAGAACTCCTTCCTCAAACTAATCTAAACCTACTCTCTTTCAGTTCGAAGTCATTCCCCTTTGTTCTGTCACTATATGCCCTTCTAAATAGTCTCTCCTCCTCAAAAGGGCTGAAACATAGAAGCCATGTACTTACAAGATTTTTCTTTACTTAAGGTAACCATCACACTTTCTGCCCACTATGTCTTAGTCTTATAGTATCATCTATTAAAGTAACAGCTGCTACCAGTCCACCTCAGAGTTACAAAGTGCAAGATGTTTGGGAGATGTATCTGTAAAGAAAATAGCAGAGACAATTCTGTATGTAATACAAAAACGCGAATGCTGAAACACAGCAGTACAGATCTACTGTGCTGTCCCCACCAGGACACCTTCTGTACAGGAAAGGTAACATCTCTACAGATCATGTCCAACCCTACAGAACACTTCCTGAAGTTTCTTGGGCTTCAGTAAGGCCAAAACCTGGGTCAGTCGAGCTTTCCTCCCTTCACGAGGCATGCTGAGAAACTAATGCAAGAGTGGTTGGCCAGTCCTGCAACCATAAGGAGCAAACCACAAGCACAGAGCACAATATGCTGATAATAAGGCAAAACATTTTCTCGATCACATGCTAAATGGTTGTGTGAACCAAAAACGTCAAGAGGACTGCCCTACATACAGCCATTGCATTCATACATTTTAGAGGACAGAACAAACTATATGTATTCCTGGCACAAACGCTATGCTGGTGGAACCCGTCGATTACGTCGAGCCATTCATCTTGCCCATCCTATCTGTGAAATTCAAAATTAATCTACGGGAAAATGCAGCATTGCAGCTTCATTAAACACTGCAGTATACATTTACCTAAATATAAATTCATGTAGGCAATCCTCGTCCATTTTCATCCTTTTTCCTCCTTCAGTTTCAAAGCAGAAACACTCTTGCACAGGAAAAGCATGTTACTTGAACATGAGTTGGAAAAGTCATCATAAAAGTAGCAACATACTGAGATCCTGATGTTTTTCATTTAATTTATTTTTGAGACATGCAAAAAAATTCTGTGTGGGGAAAAATGAGAGAGGACCTTTTTATTATTAAAAAAAGAATGGCAAGAATCATCCTGCAACATATGCTCCAAGCTTTATTAGTTGCTTGATCTGAAATACATCGAAATGGTAGACTGAAGTCTGGGCTAAAAAATCCTTCTCAAAAAGGTGAGCACACAAAGGTTTAACTGCAGGACAAATATACCATCAGTAGTATAACCTGCATTGCCAAGCAAATGAGATTTAAGCACTGGCCAACAGAGTATCCTAATTCAAATTTTGTTCTGGAAAAAATCAATACATAATCAAGAAAAATCAAATACCTCAATAATCAATGCAAAGAGTGCTAAGATACCATTCACCCAAACTTTTTAAGCATGACTGTACACATCTCAGAATATACCAACACCCATTTCTGTTGAAAATGTCATTTGTTTTTAAGTACAGTCTGTGCTGCCAAAAACCTGTGGTTTCCATGATGTTTCATTAAATGGATCATTTTCCTCAGAGCAGAATGTATGGCTTTTTAGGCTGCTGAATTCAGAATAGTGCAGGTTTAAAACTAATTTTCATCTTCAATACTGCGGCTATTTGCATTGAGAAACCAGAAAAAGCACCATTATGCAGCCCAGATAAAAACAATTCCTATTAGGAATGCCAGGGTAACATAGAAACCACTATCAAAGCACTAAGACCATTGTCATTGTGTCTCAAAGGGGGGGGGGGGGGACACACCAAATTATTTTTCCCATTTTAAAATCCTCATCCTCCCTGGCAGTTCAACAAACCCTCTAAGAAATCTTCAGAAGCTCTCAACAAGGACAAAGACTGGAGAGGGAGGGAAGTGTTGCCATCATTCCTGCCTGGAATGGGCCTCAGGGCAACAAGCACAGAAGGATTATTGGAGATGGTGGCAAGAGGAAACCAAGCAAGAAAATGAAGACAACATGGGGCAGTCGTTTGGTGGCCCTTTTGGCCCATCTACAAAGCAGGGGACATGAGGACTGTGTGCAGCTGGGGGCTGTGGGGTAAATTAATGCCAAAGCTTTAGTATGGTCACACCCCAGCCTGTACCAGATCTGGCTAAGAAGTGGCTTTTGGCCTTCACTCACCAGCAACTTACCTAAACACATGGCATAAACATAGGGGACTTGAGAAAAAGACAAGTTGACAATTTTTGGAAGTATTATGATTAGAGATTAGAAATGTCAACACAGTTCTGTCAACAATTATAATGAACTACCCATCACCTGAATTTACTCTAATATTTTCTGCTCCACATAACACAAAGATATGGATAAGAATCTAGTAAGGTGCATTTATAATTTTATTTCTGGGGAGGACTTTTGTAAGAAACTGAGCACAAGATGCTCATACATCTCAATGATGTTTAAAAAGAAAGTGGACATGTGTCATGACTTTACAAAAGAAACCAAGCAGTCATGATGCGGTTTCAGAGATGCAAGATGTAACACCTGCCAAGGCCAACATACACTTTGCATCTGAAAGTTATTCTAAGCATCCAGCTAAAGAATGCACCACACACCAGCCACTGATTACAAACTGCACTAGATCTCCAGGCTCCCAGGTTTACTTGATCCTCATGATATCCAGATTCAAAGAAGTTTTGCTATTGTTCTGTCTTGGTCTTGGAAGAAAAAAAATCAACAGTTACATGCATACTTAAAATGGTACTGAGCACCTCCCAATTAATCTAAGTGGGGAAAAAACATGCATTAGACAAAACTAATTTTTACCAGCTGTGAGTGTTGTTTTTACAATTAATTTTGGACAGTGAATTCAGTACAGATGGCAAAATAATTTCAGTCCTTTAAGGAACTCACATAATGCATCCTAATTACTAGATGCATAATTCTGCACATAGTAGCTGCTCAAAATTGCTAATATATTAAAACATACACCAATATCTTCCACCTGAACACTCATTCCTTTTTAAACAGGGAATAGAGAACGCCTAAATTAATTTCCTACTCCGCATATTGGTGTAACTCTGAAAACAGAGCTTGCCAAAGGGCAGGTTTTATGAATACAGTTTAGGAAGACAAGAGCTGATTAGCCTCTGAAATGCACCCTCCCTTGACAGTAATATGCTGCTCCAGTGCTTCAGCATGTGTGGGTGGGGGCATCCAGTTCCATATAACACAAGGCAAAGTCCAGGAGCAGCAGTCCTCACCTGCTTTAGGACATCAGCTAACCACTCGTCAGGGGCTCTTAGGAAGAAGCTTTCCCCATCCAGTAATTTGTATATGGCAGAGTCTTCCCAACATCCCTCCGAAATGGCTGGTACTGCAATGTCAACAGCAGGACTCAGCTGGCTGATGGCTTGATCTGAGGTGTCAGCTAGACCACTCACAACACCTTAAGGATTCTGGCACATACACGGGTGTAACCACCCCATTTACATCAATGCCATACTGTTCTAGCACCTGCAGCACTTGCATTTGACAGCTGTTTGAAGTCCAGGCCATGCTGTTTTGCTTCACAGGAATAGGTACAAATAACAGAGCAGCATGCTAGCTAGTCTGACATTAAAAGAAACCATTAGTAAATTGTACTTCCCTCACCAGCATCTCATTCCACCCAGGAGAGCTTGATTTTGCAATATTTGAAAAACAAGAAAAGCCCCCAGATTACACTGAATATGGGAGAATGCGCAGAATTGAAGGCAGAGGAGATGGACGTGCTGTGCTTCCAGAACCACTTCCTGCAAGTTCAGTATCAGAGTTTAACTGAAGTCAAGGAGGCAGCATTCGAGTCTCTTCCATTTCCTTTCAAATAAGTCATTTACTGTCTGAGCTTCTTTAAACTGTGTAATGTGTTGATCAAAAATAAATTCAGATCACTCCTGTGCTGCACTGAGCTCCCACTCAAAAGAAGCGACAACAAGCGACACAAATCTTTAAAATATGTAGGTGGCTCTGCTTATTCCCCATTCCTCCCCTTCTGCCCTGCAATGCTCCTCTACTGCTACTTCCTGTATCAAGACTTCAAAATTCACCTATGCTGGCAGTGGACAGGAAGAGGCAGACACAATGGTGACAATCTCCAGAAAAACATAAGGACCACAATACATCTTCTCTGCAGAAGAAATACAAGTCCTTCTCTACTCCACTCACCTTCCAGCCCCATGCTGGATAATTTTTGATTAACAGTGTGTGAAGGGGCTTTCCTAGTAGAAATATACTCATCTTGTATTATTTTAAAGTCAAGGAGCCACAGAGCAAGATTGGGTTTCCACCCAATGAGCTCTTTTTGGTATGTCCCTTCAGGTCTTTCCTTGCCGGAGGAGGAACTGGGTACCATGGGCTAATGCTACAGGATTTACCACAGGAAAGCATGTCCCATTGCAATACAGTCATTAGCACAGTGCCTGGCACAGAGCTGCACCAGGGATCTGCAACAAAACCCAGGATGAACAGATTTCTCATTAGAGGTAAAGTAGAAAAAAATTCATCCCTTGCTCACTGTCATTGCAGGGCTCTGCTTAGAGCTAGGTAAAAAAAACCCCAGGACCTCAGCAGAGCAGTTCTAGCAGCTGCTGCTACAGCAAGACCACAGAACCAAGGAAGCTGCAGTGGTGCCAGGGGACATGAATGTAGATGCACTAAGACTAACTGTCTGCTTGATTAGCAGAGTATATATGTCTGAACCAAGAAAAAAAATGCACCCAAGAAGGAACAATCCTTCTTTTGGGGAAAAAAAGCAGCATGAACAGGAGAGAAAAGAAAGGAAGGAAAGGCTCCTATTTGGCAAAAGCTATTCAAAAAATAGATTTTTACCTGCATACTATTCCAATGCAAGAGATACCACATCTAAGCCTATAGCTTTCTGTTAATGGGAAAATGCAAATCTATCCCTGATATCAAGCACTGTATTACAGCCAAGGTAAACAGCAGAAGGCAAGGGAAAAAAACACCTCTCTATTAGCCCCAGGATACTAAGCCTATTTGGAATACCACACAGCAAGGGGTTTTCCAAAGCTGAGAAGCCAGTTTGAGGTGCCTTTACTAGCAATTCGCTACAAATTCATTTCTTTGCAGAAGTGGATGTTGTTATCCAACTCTTCCATTTCTCATCATGGGCAAGTTTGAAAATAGCAAGCAGCAGTGCCCTTTGCTGGCCAAAGCCAAAGCCCACCAAGCCAAAGACCTGGGGCGTGGGGAAGCAGGGAGTACCATGAGGGAGAGTCATACAAAATCTGGAGTTTCTTTCCATGTCACTAGGTTGGATCAACTTCCACGTGGCTTTTTGTTTTAACTTGCTGTCAGCAGCTCTGACATTCCTAATACTTGCTACCCCATTCCTGAATTTATTACCAACATTTAAGAACTATTAGCCCACAAGATTTCACCTCACCCCAAAGCACCTGCTGGCAGACCGTCCCAGAGCTGCCTCATGCTCTTACACCCCAGACCACCTTGCCCTTTCTCCACCAGCATCCTACAGAGTTGTACTGTGCATCTTCTGTGTGTACGACAGGGCAGGACAGCAGGACATGGGCAGTCTCCCACAAACAGAAAGCATACTGGTAAGCACAGCAAGAAAGGTGGGGTTTGTTTGACAGATTCTCATGTTTTAACACATCACAGCACTTCAAGTTAGTGAACACTGCTTAATCAAATACAAGTAATTGACACAGAAGACCTAAAATATGTAAGATGCCCGCCTCATTTTTAGGGAGTAGACCTGCCAGCACTTTGCCCCACAAGAGGGCAGAACCCCATTAAGCCATGCTTCTAACTGGAGCTAGAGGCACTCTAAAATCACAGAACCACAGAATAGGTGAGGTTAGAAGGGACCACGGTGGGTCATCTGGTCCAACCGCCCTGCTTAAGCAAGGTCAGCCTAGAGCACATGGCACAGGGTCATGTCCAGACAGTTCATGGCACAGTCATCTAATACTATGCTAATAAACTGTCAAGCACACAAATTAGGGCTTATCACCACACTAGAGTTTAAATATTTACCCTTAAAAACCCATGTAACAGAAGGTCTCCCCTCTGTTTCAGTCAAGAGAAAATTTCAAATTGGAAAAAACAATTCAAGCTAAAAGAGACTTACTGTGCTCACTCAAACCTTCCTCTGCTCCAGCCAGGGCTCACATCTAAGCCAGACCAAGTTGCTCAGGCCCTTCCCCAGTTCAGCTCTCCCAGTCTCCAAGGACAGGGAATCCACATCCTGCCTAAGTGCTTGTGCCATTGCATGGCCACTCTCCTGGCAGAGGATTTTTTCCTTATGGAGACAACATTTGTCATATTATTCCTTTTGTCATCTAACAGTCCATGGCTACTACCTTTCAACTGCTTTTGCTTTCCTCTTCCCTCTACTTTTAGGAGGGCTTTTATTTTTTCAAATGCTATGCAAAATTTCAAAATCACCCAACATTCAGCTGAAAGTTACAGCTCCAAGAACTTTTTCTGGAATACTTCCCTACCTGCAGCATTTGTAGCTGAACCCCCAATGTACTGAGCTATTCATGCCTTCAATCCCACCAAACTTTCTAATCTTACTTCTGTAAATTCACAGTGGACTTTTATTCAGTGATGCTCTACGTCTATTTTCTTATTCATTACTTCACCCTCAAAAATTTCACTGCGCATAAATCAACTTCATTTAGATAAATCAAAGGAGACAACAGAAAACCAAGAAATTTTTAAAACCTTACTAGCAGGTTAGGCTAGATATTTTTGTTAGTGGTAAGCAAAAAAATATGAATTTCACAAAGCAATTCTCTTAGTAAAGAGTCAAAGCTACTGGTGAAGAATCCATTTCAACTGCAATCACAATATCATCCTTCAAATTAATATTCTAGACCATAAAGCCCGAATGCAACAAAAACTGACCAAAACACTGCAAGAAACAGAAAGAACAATCAGTGGGGGAAAGGACAGGAATGAAGATGCTAAGAGAGTGTAGATCTGAAAAGTGAATTCTCTTGCTTTCTTAATAGGCATTTTCACATAACTGGTTTGACATTTAGGAAGCAAGACGGCCACTGATACGGCAATATGCAATAGCCCTGCTTTAGGGAAAAAAGAGATGGTACAGAAAGATGTAAGGACTAAGGCAACTCAAACCATGCCCTTTTGTTTCACGGCATGAAATACCCGTTTTCTTTTCAAATTGTCACACACTGGTACGAGGTTATCATGCTATCACAAAGTTATCATGGTATCTCAGCATGGAGACAAAACAAAATTAGATCCACAATCTGTTCTTAGGACATAAGCAAGGGGGTAATAAGTTTCTGCTCTCAAATATGAAATCAGTCATTGTGACTTCATCTGTAAGGCAAGCTTTTTCTATTAAGCAACTCTGAATGGTTCAGTGTGCAGCAGAAGCCAGTAACTCTGGACTGCCCTAGTGCATTTCAGTATCATCCTAGGATAACAGAAGACATGTTACAGCTGACTCTTTCAAGATCAGCCCAGAAAGAACAAGGACATTTTAAATAATAAACTGTCACCTCAGCTTTATTCAAAACACTTTGTAAGTAAGGAGCAGATTGTGCAAACAGTATACAAAAATTATCCCCCAAGGGCAGAAGAGAGAAAAAAAAGCTCAACAACAGTGATAGTGACTCCCCCAGCAACCTATTCTTGAAGCTGTTTTAAGAGGTGCTGGAGATAACCTCTTTAAAAAGGACAAAAGAGCAATGGAGCAGAAGAGGCAGAAGAAGAAAGGTCAGGTCCCTACAGACTGGGGTCTCCAGCACATGCCTGCACTTAGGTATTTCAGAAGAACAGCCAGGGTAGTGGTCCCCAAGAATGGCACTTACTTCCTGGCAGTACTGAAGAATCCCTTCTTTCGTCCCAATGCAGGTCTTTGTGCCAGAGGGGTCTGATTCCCACTTTCCGCTCTGCACATTCATGTGCATGTTGAGTTTGCCACAGAACATGGCGATTTGAGGCTCTGCCAGCAACCCAGCATTTCCATCAGCAGGTACCTGGAAGGAGAAGAAAAGAAAGGTTTTAATCTCACATCTGACATTTCAGTCCATCCAAAGCAGGAACAGCTCAAGCAACCCTGAAACAAGCTCTAAACTCACCCACCCATTGCAGCAAAGGCTGAAATGTTTGATTCAGGCAGATTTGAGAAATGTAAATAGAGTCTTCATAGAAATCCAGATTACAACAGTTTAATACAGATTTTAAAGCTGTAACCCAAGATTGTCTTCTTACCAAACTGAGCTCAACACAGAACAACAAGCACACTTGGAGCACAATTACAGAAATTTAATTTTCCAGACATACCTAGTGTACTGGGAGGAAGAGTTCACTAACACCTACACAAAAGAGTAACAAGCAAGTATTCCCAAGAGTTTCCTAAAATCCCCACAGTGTATCTTTTTTCAAGCCCATCTTGTAGTTCATCTAGATGTTGAGCACACAGGCTGTATTTTATCATGCCTTATAAAGCAGCTCCCACCTAGCCTTTGGTTGGACTGAACCTTAAAATGCAGTGAGGCTGGGGTGGCATCAGAATGAGATTGCTAAAAGTCTAGCTCACAGCAGAGAATTACAGAATACCATCTTCCCAACAAGCATCAAATTGCCAGGATTAAGGCAGGTGCTCCTCCTCTTCTCCCACAGGCATGCTGCCCCTGATGCCCCAAACCATGTGCTGCTGGGGTACAGAGCCACCCTCAACATGAGTTTAAATCTCCCCCATGGGACCACAGCACTATGGCAAACCAACATCTTGCTCTTCCACTCCTCTGCCCTCCTCAGAGCAGCCAGCCTCAGAAGGTGTAAGCTTCACTTCCATTTTTCATCTGAGAAACAAAGCAAAGAGAAATCTCCTCGCTCGGTTAGGCTCCTCAAGGGAAAAGTCAATTGCTCCCATTGCCTCTCATGCTCCAAAGGCAAGCCCATCACATTAAAGATACAGCAGAGTATGCACTTAGGTTTAAATACCTATTTTTAACTTTTAATCTTCTGGATTCCTCTCAGGAGGAAAATTAAAAACATTTGAAAAATTAATGAAAAAATAGAATGGTTTTACAGGAGGTTTGCAAACCCTGTGTATTAGTTCCCTCACTCTTTGTTTAAATGAACACAAGCAAGACTTCATGAATTTTATATGCCTACATTAATTTGGAAAAAAAAAAACCCCACACTAAGAAGCATTGGAGGAGTGAACATTTAACTGCCTGAACACACTGGCTTAGCATTATTAGTGCAAATGTGACAATTAAAACAAGTGTTTCATTAATTTTTTTAGAGACAGGAGAGAACATTTATTTTCCTCAGGATGTTAACATGCTATTGCAGTTTACCTTAAAAAAAATAAATAAAAAGCAGGAACACCTCAACTGGCAAAGATTTCCTTCAATTTCTCTTCTGCTACGAAACAAGTAAGCTCTGTACAATTAACAGTCAACTAGCTCTGTCCTCCCACTGAGTAACAGGAGATAACAGGGATGGCACCATGTCTGCCTTGCCTTGATCAGTAAAGGTACCATATGCTTACTCCTTCTAACACCTTCAGAAACTCTAGAGAGGAATTCAAACATGACACATGTATAACAGTATGCAAAAAAATCTCCAAAGTCATGATTTTACTTTTCTTTAAAGATGTAACATAACCCTATCAACATTTCAATAAAAACAGAAATTACTCATTCCACAGGTGATATGTGAATGAACTATTCAGAGTCAGCTCCTCCAACTGAGATCTCCATTAAATTACTAAAGCACACAGGAGTCACACTGAGCTAGATTTTTGCTATATTTTTCTCCTGGCTAGGACAGCTAGAGCTGGGGGAAATAAAGAGTGCTAGCAAATTAACTCTAACAACACAACAACTTACACTGCCTGCTTAAAGTATCATTCCCTTCAGAAAAGCCATGACACCTCCCAGCTTAAAGAAATTACCAGAGCAAGTCATGATCACATTTAGCCTTCTATATTTTGAGTTGACAGGACTGTGCTAATAACTGCTTGGCATAGCACTTCATCATATTGATTAGGACAGCTAAATGTTTTTAAATATTAAGAAATACTGGAGCAATTATCAGACACAGTAAACTGAACTTAAGTATTTAGACCACAGAATCAAAGAATCGTTTAGGTTGAATAAGACCATTAAGATCATCAAGTCCAAATGTAAATCTAACAGTGCCAAGTTAAATCAAAATAAAAGCCAAAAATAAAAGATAAAATTTAGCTGAGGTAACAACTAATTTCAAGAGAGGTCTCTACTCTGCACACGTTCCTCATAATGGAAAACCAAATTAAATATTACTGATTTTAAGAGACAACCAACAGTAGTTTGATCATAAAAGGGACTAACAACAGTATTTTGAGGGGAGGAGTGGGAAAATGATAAAAAGATAAAAAAACAACTCAAAGAAAAGGCAGGAGAGTGAAATGTTAGTAAAACCAAATGCAATTATAAGCTATTTGTCCCACACATACTGTCACATTTCAAACACATGAATTCATGAATCACTGGTCACATCACAGGTATATCCAGCTAAAATAGGTTAGCTGGTGATGAATTCTATCTAGCACTAAAGTTTTCTTCATAACCAATGGCTTAATTCATTTACATTCACTCCCTGACATGAAAAAATATTACAATTCTATTAAATAATCTAGGAGTAATGATCTACACAGCTAAGCAGCTTCTATACAGCAATGCTGCATAACATAAAGCTATAGTCCTGTTTGTTACAATAATGCCTGTAGTGGCAAATCCCTCCTTGACTAATCCTAAAGCTCTCAGGCAGATTAGTTTCCCAAAGAATAACTCACACAACACAAATTACATTAACAGCAACTATTTGCATTATTAGTATTCTGCAAAAGTAAAAGCTCCAAGCATATTAATGGAACTGTAAATCACATAGTATTTTGTCTACTTTGCACATGACCTCGAAGAAGTAGCACGTGCTTTTTTCCTGCTTCTTGGCAAATCATTAAATAACAGATCAATTAACACATTGTCTCAAAGTAACTCCACACGTTATGCTCGGGTTTTCTCAGTATAGCCAGTTTTCAAACACCAAGAACACTATTCATCACATCTACATGACATCTGGATCAGAGATCAATTTCTAGAATGGAAACTACCCAAATCTGAAAAATCTACAGGATTCTGCAAAAAAATTGCCTCAATTCATCGCATACTATTTAGAGCTCTGTGTAAATACATTACTCTAATACGTCACAAGACGTTCAAGCACCAGCCTGACATCTTTTCATATAGAAACAAAATAACTAACTTAAAGAAGTGCAGCAAGGGTACAAGTTAAGAAAGGAAGACTCCATGGCTGATAATAGGGTCACCCCTAAAGAACTCACTCTTTAGGTGAAAGTATTACACCTAAACCCAATCAACATTAAAGACTGGAATCAGAAGACAACTCTAAGACAAAGCCCATCAGGTATATAATTGCTTTGGATATGGAACAAAAGGGGACACAATCGAGCTATTTTCCCCTCAGATTGGTCAAATTAGGACAAAATAAGCAATGGTCACCTGAATGACATTGTTTCGTTACTGGAGCGTGTCTTTGAAAATAGGCTCATTGCATAGTATTTTTCTGTTTGTTTTGAGAGGAAGAACATTCATTACATGTATTTATTTGATATGAAAATATTGACTTACATACAATACAGGGAAAAAAAAGAAACCATGCAAGCATTAAAAGATTAAATTGCAGGGAATCTGTTTCCTTTCCATGTTAAGATGCAGTACAGAGATACCTCTGCTCTCCTGTCTTCCAGGCCTGGCAATTTCATACATCTATTTGAGGAGAGATGCAAAAGATCTTTAGTGCATCCATACACTCCACATTCACAGAGCATGCTGGCTTCCATTTATACAATTTTTGAGACACTCAAAAAGGATTTTGGCAATAGAGTACAGAGGACTGAAAGAAGTTTATCTGATTACAAAACTAAAATAAGGAATACCTTTCATTAACAAAAAAGCAGAGATTTTTAGCTCACTGTGATTCCATTTTAACATCAAAAGACCTTTTCCTATCAAACACCATTACTTAAGACAGAAAGTACAGCTCTCTGCCCATCCACTCTCTCTGTCATTGCTTTCTGCAATTACAAAAACAATTAGTGTATTTGCTAATAGCCCTTCATAGTCCCTATCTCAACAACCAATGTTGGGCTTTTTCACAACTCAGGTTATATTCAGAAAATGTAGGCTGCAACGTTTTACCCCAAAGAGGTTTTCCATCAAGGAACCAAAGTAATACAACTTCACTCCAAATAGCTCCACTACTAACTTATAATTAAGGACTACAATATATTATGAAAATAAGCAGCAGATCTTGTATGTGCTGTTATTAAACATCAAAACATAAAAAACAAACACTCCCAAGAAGTCCCTAAGACAGCTTCTATGATTTGTTTTCCTCTGCAAACACTAACCTGAAGCCACTTTCAAAGTGTATTTAATTTGTATTCATTGCTTCATTTGCAATTACTTTCAAAGAGAAGACATTCAGTAGCAAACTCCATATCTCCAACTCACTCAACAACAAATATCCTCCTTATTTTAGACAATTAAAACAATTCCTCCCTGCTTTCCATTTTTCGTGCTAGCCCCAGTTCAGACCTTCAACCGAAAAGTCAGCAACTACATTTGAAGGTTTAACAACTTCTGCCAATAATAAAAGTCAAAAGGGGGTTCAAATAATGTAAAGAATTAAGCATACTGAAGTAATGGGTCACCCTTCAATTCATAGCTGTGCTTCTTCCACACATTTACACCATATTTGAGTCAAAATTTGAGGTTTTTTTATTAACTAAAGCAGCACTAATTTGCATGCAGAGCTGTTTGCTTCCTCTATGACTTAACAAAATATATCGTATCTTTGAACTGAGGCTGTTCATAACTGGGTTTTCCTATAAAGAATACAGGCAAAATAAAAGGACTGTAAAAGGACTGTCTGCTTGTCTTACACATTCAGTGAGCAAAACACGATATAGACTTGTTATTCCCAGTGAAACGACCAAGTTTCTTCCAGTGGAGTGTCTTGTCTCCTGCACCCTACAAGTGAAGATGACTGTTCAGTTCCAGAAGTCTACAGTTCAAATCAGGCAAATGCAATACAAATATAAGCTTGTGTCACTGGACATAAATCCGTGGCTTCTTGCCCACTGGTTAACCATCAGCTTTGGCAGACTGTGTTCTGTTACACTAACAGACTTCCTATTTAAGCCATAAAATACTACATCTCCTCCTAGCTTTATCAGGCATCTATGCAGAACACAAAAGCTTTGAAGTCTATTTATATTTTAAAACCTGATCATGTAGATGTGCAGTGAAAAAAATCTCTTCCTTTTTATAAATGAAATCGGGACCAAAAAAAAAAAAGAAGAATCACCCAAATTAGAAAAGGAAGAAATATCAAATTACTGTCTCCCCACAATTTTAGGACAGCTGCTTGTCAAAACCAAGGAAAATTTTCCATCTCACTTTTCCTTTGAGATGAACTGTATCACAAGAGGTTGTCAAAATCAACATGAATAATTTAGAAACAGTGCTTTATTGTTTCATATAGAAACAGCAGCAGCAAAACAGCAGCAGCAATTACTATTGCCAACAGCCTAGAGATATAGGTCAGAAAACCATTTTACTGATTGCTCAGGAAGATTGCTCAGTGTAGTCCTGGAAGACAACTGCTTCTGGCAAACAGTAACCAAACGGGCCACATCCCTAAACTAGAGAAAACCCTGGAAAGACCAGTATCTCATTTACAAAAATCCATCACTTAAAGTTTAGTTCAGAAACAGACTCCATCAAAAAGCTTCTGGAAAACCAGAGATGTTTATTTGCCCTGACTATGACCCATTTAACCCAAGTGCAAATACCTGTGTACTATCCTCCTGGCCTGGTTCATAAACAGCGAGGCCAAAAAGGCATCACAACAGTGCACTGCCCACATCTCCACAGCAGCTCAAGGATAACCTGCCCTACATGAAAATGAAAAGCAAGCCTGTCTTCAAGCCTGCAGAGAAAGCAAGAGTATTCTCGAAACTATCTTCTGGCAGGCAACCATCCTCCTCACCCACACCCTTCACAAGGTCCAGAGGCATATGCTGTATTTATTCCATATGTTTCACTGCTTCCCTCAGGTCATGTTCCAAGTACTAGTAGAATGCCACCTCAACCCAGCCCCAGGCATTAGTCTACCCTGAAATCAAAATAACTATCAAAACCAAACCAACAATATGCCAGGACTAAGCACTGAGATCACAAGGGTATCTCATGGAGCAACTGGGAGGTAAGTGCTCCCTTCCCCAAAGACCTGAGCAAACCAGCAACCAAATGCTTACAAGGGATATTTGCAAGACTTCAGCAGAAATTCTGCTGTAGTGTCTGTAACAAAGAGCAACCTGTACATGCCATCAGTATAACAGTAACTAAAAAACCTCACACCTACCAGGTTTCCCAGCCTGCAGGTACCTCCATGTGGTTTAGTCCCAATTTTTTTAAAAAACTGCCATATTGGCAGGAAGAAAAATGATAACAAGCAGGTTGACCTAAAGTATCCAAGACTGGAATGACTTTCAATAAGCATTAAATCTAGTGCAGCACCAACTAACCATTAACATGGCAAACTGGGAGGTAGCAGGGATGGAATAAAATCAGGATATTACAAGATGAGTAAAAAAAGCATTAAGATGGAAGTTAAAAAAAAAGCTAGTCTTGCTCCCAAGCTATTTATTTAGATTTTGAAACATTTCCACAGTGATATAATGTGTTAACTAATAACAGTAGGGCAAGCAAGAAACAAACAAAAAACCCACAGTCCCGTCAGAATTAATGACCTTCTATCTCATTTGAAAAAAAAATGAAAAAAATTATTCAATCCACAAGTGCAAAGTTTGAAAAAGTGTTTAATGATACCAATAAACATGACAAGTGTTATTTCTTTTAGTATGTCTACACGTGCAAAATGCTCTGACATTGCATTTAAATCTCATCACCTGCAAGGCTGTCACTACCTGAAAACAAACATAGGACTATGTTTTACAGAACAAATGATGGTTTTTGCACCAAAATAAAGCATTGTAAACCATCTCATTCCAGCATTGTATTTTCTGAGCCACTATCACTTGTTTTATCTTAAATACTCACATGAAGAAGAAGAAAAAGAATAGCATATTTCACAGCAATGCAACAGACTACAAAACTAGTTCAAGCTCATGAAACTCACCACTGCAAAACTGAAACTACAAGGTGAGAGCAAGTATACAAAAGAAGACCTAAATAAGGTCTAGCTTGCATATATATTAGAACACCTTTTTTTTTTCAAAAGGGTAACCTATGTTGATCTAAGTTGTATTTTAAACCTATTTTCAATGCATGTGTACCTAGGAAGGATATGAAAAGGAAAATTACTATACTCAGAGCCAGACTCAATACCATGAAATGAATTTAAATTAAAACTCTTTAGACAAAAATTGAAGAACAATCCTATTTCAATAAACTTGATAAACAGGTTAACATTTGAGCAATGTCAGCTTCTCAAAAAAACTATATCCATCAAATGTCACTGCTCTGTAATTTATTGACTTATTTTTAAAGGGAATAGCAGTCTCCACTTTTCAGGAATTAATTTGAAGTAGTCAATGACTGTAAGATCGCTTCACATCTCATTCATCACATTCCCAGCACCACGCCTGAACATCTCATGAAAGAATTTTTCTGTATAGTATCTTTGCTCCTATTTTTCAAGTTTTCCTGCTAAAACTGGGCTGCAAAAGAACAGTCTGGAAGGGGATAATACTCAATTTGAAAGATGCTTATATATTACCTCCATTCCAAAAAATTTATTAGTACACAACCTCTCAAAGACTCATAGAATGATCTGGGGTGGAAAGGACCTTAAAGATCACCTTGTTCCAACTCCACTGCCATGGACAGAAATGCCATTCACTAGATCAGGTTGCTCAGGGCCTCATCCAACCTGGCCATGGACATTTCCAGGGATGGGACATCCACAACTTATCTGGACAACATGTGCCATTGTCTCACCATCCTCATAGTAAAGAATTTCTTCCTAATATCTAATCTAAACCTACCCACTGTCAGTATGAAGCCATTCCCCCTTTTCCTGTCACTATATGCTCTTGTAAATAGTCTCTCTCCATCTTTCTTGTAGGCTTCCTTCAGGTACTGGAAGGCTGCAAGTCGGTCAGCCCAAAGCCTTCTCTTCTCCAGGCTGAACAATCCCCATTCTCTCAGCCTTTCCTCATAGGAGAGGTGCTCCATCCCTCTAATCATCTTTGTGGCCTCCTCTGGACTCTCTCCAACAGGTCTCTCCTGTGCTGGAGACCCCAGAGCTGGATGCAGTAGTACAGCTGGGGCCTCACCAGAGAGGTGTAGAGGGGCAGAATCCTCTCCCTTGACCTGCTGTCCAAGTTGCTTTGGATGCTCCCCGGGACACAACTGGTTTCCGGGCTACCTGTGCACATTGCCTCTCACCCACCACCACCCTCAAATTCTTCTTGGCAGAGCTGCTCTCAATTTGTTCATCCCTGACCTTGGATTCATACCAGAGGTTGCCCTGACCCAGGAGCAGCAGCTTGGATTTGGTCTTGCTAAACCCCATGAGATTCCCATGGGCACACTTCTCGAGTTTGCCCAGGTCCCTCTGGATGACATCTCATCCTTCAGGTGTGTCAGCTGCACCACTCAGCTTGGTATCATCTGCAAATCTGCTGAGGGTGCACTCCATCCCTTCATTTATGTCACTGATGAAGATACTAAGTAACACTGGTCCCAGTATGTACCCCTGAAGGACACCACTTGTCACTGAGCTGTTGACCACTATCCTCTGGATGTGACCATCCAACCACTTTCTTAACCATCTATCAGTACACCCATCGAATCCATCTCTCTCCAATTTAGAGAGAAGGATGTTGTAGGGGACCATGTAAATGGCTTTACAGAAGACCAGGTAAATGACATGTGTAACCCTTCCCTTGCCCATTGATGTAGTCACCCGATGATAGAAGGCCACTAGGTTGGTCAGGCAGGACTTGTCCTTGGTGGAGCCATGCTGGCTGTCTCAAATCACCTCCCTGTCCTCCATGTGCCTCAGCACAGCTTCTAGGAGGATCTTTAGAAACATTTTGAAGGAGGTAAAAAGGAACAAAGGAAGTTATTTAAATTACCCCTTCAGTACCCTAATTATTCTTTTTAGATCCACATGGGGCAAACCAGCAGACTTTGTTTACAGTACAGTCCCAGAACAGATGACAATACAATTTCAAACACTCCTGTTTGAATGTTCTGGCTTGTAACTTACTAAATAAATAAATACTAATTAAAATTTACAAAAACAGTATGAAAACCACAATACTTGAGTGGCACTTCCAAGCATAACTCTTGTATGACTGATTTATTACCCAGTGTTAACATCCTGTATTTTTGACAATATAGTAATTAGAGTGAGTTGAAGCATACAAGGTGCATGACTTTTCCTGGAACAAACTTCCTTGAAAAAGAGATACTGCATTTTCTGGATTTGGAAAATCCTGCAGGCTTACATCAGTTTCCTGTTGTAGAAAGACACTAAGCAACTGACCTAATTACTCTAAACCTAAAGAATTACCATTGCAGTGGAGCAACTATACAAATCATTTTGTAAGCTTCTCCAAGAAGAAACAGAAGCTGAAAACAACCTGCTCAGCAGATTTTTCCTGCTTTCCAGTCTGAATAAACTATTCTCTACCTGAGTAAAATTCACCTTGAGCAGAAGAGCTGAAATTATGCTTGTGAAACAGGACCTCCACCCTGCACCAACCCAACTTCAAAGGAAGCTCTGAGGTGGATATTTCATTCTCATTAGTACTTATTTTGCATACAGTTCACCTATCCACTCTCAATACCGAGGCACCACCTACACTGCTGAAGCAACCTTTCCACAGACCACATTGCTCATGTTATTCTCCAAACCATGCAGAATGGAATCCTCCTCTGCTGCCACTGGGCCAAGTCACAAACCTCTGAACAGAGCCATGTGAGAAGTGTGATGTAATTCACTAGTTTTAACATGAAGTGTTTCAGCCATTTTGCACTATGACAGCACTTCACACGTATGCCAAAGGTCCCTCTCATCTTCATCTGATGCAGAACTATTCTCTGCTCAGACAGCGAGTCTGTGACTCAGTCTTCTCCACACGCTGTCCAGCTAGTTGGCTTACTAAAATTATTATCATTATATTAATAAAAATAACAATTTCCCAGTTTCATTCCACAAACAATGTGAAGATGAATTAACAAGACATTTCTGGCACTTGCTGACTTTAACCATTAAGTGTTTGGCAAGATGAGGACTTGCTGACTACTGCAAGGAAGAGCAAGTCCAGAAATATCCTGAAATATTTATGCTACCCAAGATGCCAACATCTCTCTAATTAGACGGACCTTTTTTTAGCACACAAAACCCATCAACATGAGCAAGCCAGAAGGAACTAATCTGTCAACACCACAATTACACAATGTAACACTACCTGGATTACCTCCAGGCATGTACAGAAACCTGATACTAGTTGCCACATGACAGAGTCGAATAGGTGGTTAACAGTTTGATTCATTTTGAGTTATACTGAGGGTACAGTTCTTCAATCCTTCATCTATAAAAATGCATGAAATTTTACACCCCCACAACAGCAAAACTGTGATAAGGGAATTAACAGAGCATTACTAGACATCCCATGCTGAAACAGATCCTGCCCTGGATCTGTTTTTAGGGTACCTGAATCACTTGTTATTAAAAAAAAAAAAAAAAAAACCAAAACATAAAATACCCCACCCTACCCAAACCTCACTGTCTAACTAGACACCAACTTTTTACACATCAGTGTGCACCCAGCTGCGCTCTTGTAAGCAGCTACTCCATGTCCATGAGTTTTTTCATAATAATCATGTTGCATTTGCAAAAGAAAGTCAGGCCTCCAACCTCTGATACTATGCCCACTCACATGGTCTCCAAGATGGAACCATTTCTCCATCTCTCTGCTTTCTGGCTCTAGCAGACAGAGACAGATTATTTAATTTCGTCCACCAGACCACAAACAAGTCCATCATTATTGCATACACAAACCTAAGTAATAAACAGATCTTCAGAGGTGCTTAGCAGAATAAGGGAGAGGATTCCTCAGTTTGGGGAAAAATTAAAATACTCCATTATCCTCTAAACCAGGCACAGCTCAGGTTTGTATTCTGCACATTCTTTTACTGATTAAATGCCACTGTACTATGTACATCATACACATGAGCTTCATGCCATTGTGCCAACGCTCAAAACCAGGAATCTCCTCCTTCCTTGGACCTATGAACAAGAAACAAGTGTAAGGAATGAAAAACAAGCAAATGAAGGCCAAGGGAA
>NW_008685128.1:13816-27567 GCF_000695815.1 Acanthisitta chloris | reverse complement strand
GGGCAACAGTAACACATGATGGACCCCAGCACAAATTCTCCACTCAGCAGGGATCACTCAACAGGTTTATACATACCCTCTGCACAAGTCTGATAGACATAGAAAAGCAGATCATATAAACCAGGAATCTTAATCTTATTGGAAATAATTAAACTAAGCAAAATCATCCAAAACTGGACTTAAGAGTAATTCAGTCAGCCTCATATAAAATAAACCTTCAATGACACAATAATCAGAAAGATAATTAAGATAAGCCTATGACTTTCCAAAATCCATTATGCAATTCAAGAAAACAACAGAGGAGAAAAAAGCAATATGCAGGACAAGAGAAAATAACTCCAAGTCACACTGCCCAACACATGAATGCCAATGCCACAGGAGTACATTAATGTTTCCAATACATATATTTAACTTTTCAAATATCCTGTGGGGTTTGAAACGGCAACTTTCTCTTACAAGAGACTCAGCCTTCACGTGAATTCTTCCACGGACAATCTTTAGCAAATGCCTTACTGATTTAAATGTTGTCAGCATTAACTGAAAGGACAGCAGAACACCCTGGTTCATGTTCTCTCTCTTTCCTATTCACAATGCACATTACCACCACGGTTTCTAAATTTCTGATCTTATTGAGCACTATGGAGTAACCCAACTGTTGCTTAGGTCTGGGGAGAGAGACCAGATCATATAAATTCAAGGACTTTCCTCCACTGTGGTATTCTTTTAATAATTTTCTAGTAACACAGAAGTAGGTACTGCATGCAAGTTTAGTTATGCAAAACACTGAAACATGAGAAGAACTGTGCCAGACAGCTCTTGCTCTCCCATGGCAAGATGTGTGGCTGTGGTTACCAGAATCTTGCAACATCATCTCACATTCAGACAAGGATAGAGAAAGTAACCAAGAAGAGGTGAATTAGAACTAAACATTCAGAATATGAGTTTCTGTTTCTTTCAACCATAATAAGGGTTCTGAGACTCCTCTGCTAGGTCCATTCACTAACAGCAGCTGCTCTCTTATCTTGACAGCAGTGAGAGCAGAAGAGAGGTGCTCACACACATTCGCTTTGAAGGCTCATGAGAAGCACTGCATTCAAAAGCAGCATCCTCAAAGACTGTATTTCAAATTCACACTAATTGAGTTTAACAGACTTCCAGGAAAGAGGTCAAGATGAACTTGGAGGCACTTTCAGACCCTCAAATGATGCAGATAAATGAGATTATTCATTGTAAGCTATTGTTCTCAGATATGAGAGACAAAAATAAGACACCATAATAAAGATGAAGCGCTGATTCCTTACCAATAAGTAGACTAAAATCACCACAGATCACTAAGCAGAGAAAAACCCTAAAGTTATAGCCCTTTTCTAAGGGGAAGGGGAAAAGGAAGGAAACCTTCCAGTTTCTTTAATCATGTTGGAACCACATACTTGGAAAATGAGCATTTTTTTTGTCTCAACTACCTCCATTGTATAATTGCTGTTTCGAACACGCAAATTCTCCAAACAGTGACCTACGGGTAGGGATTTTGCCTTTTAAATTAATATTCTGGAAGATTAATACATCATTGTGCTTTTTGAAACTCATCAGCTGCAGCAGCTGTGAAAGACCAAAAGAATGAACTGTTTTGTCTTGACAATGTACCCAAGTGCAGTGTACCCAGATGTGTTTGCAAAGATGATGATTGTCAGGCCTTGCAGAGCCAGAGAACTGGCTGGCCTAGGACATGCAGATATGGAGCAGACACAACAGCTGCCTCATGTGAGTAGTCTGGTATGTGAGAACACGCTGTCACTGTGACTCCCACTTTGCTGAAAAATTGCCTGTCCACCACCACAAAAGGACTCCTGATAAGGACTGAATATCAAGGCCTACAGGGGGAAAGTGCTGCTACCCTGGTCTGCAAACTGCTGCAATTAAGCTGTGAAGGGGAATAGACTTGTAAGCAGAAAAGCAGCAAGCCAACACCCCCCAGGTGTGAGAGATGTCCATCACATCGAAGAAAATGGACCAGCAGGATGCCTCTAGATCCATGGTGGTGACTATCCTTTGCTTTTTGTAATATTCTCTGCATATTTCCTCTCTTCCTTCCTTCCCCCTTTTCTATCTCTCTCTTCAATGCTAATAAAGTGAGTTATAGTTTTGTCTACCAACATCTAACCTCTTTTGCAGATGGCAACAGAATCCTGATAACCATCATCATAAAAGAAGAAACAATGCTGTGCTTTCCCACCAGTGCCTGTTGCTTTATCAAGATGTAATAAGAACGAGTTACACCATGAAACATGTCACACAAGCTCCAACAATGAACGGGAAGAAAAATCGTTATTTGGTTACCGAGCCTGGTGCTCTACTACAGGAAGTCCCACGGAACACTAACGATGCCTTGCGCAGAGAGTACAGGGAGCCTTATTTCCACACACTAAGAGAGGAACAAACATGATGGCTGTCAACTGGTCCTTAAGACTAACATGGTCACAGTTTGCAGTGAAAGCAGAAATAACATGTATTTCACTTTGTTTGATGCAACATCTAAGGGCTCTAAACAGGGACACTGAGTCCTCACTGGGGATTCGACCAGAGTACTAGATGTAGAGCACAAGCTCTACACAAGCTGTTCATGAGCCAAATGCTGCACAGCAGCAACACGTAACAGTTAATTTCTCCTCCAGTTCTCTTCACAGATTTATTTGCAGATATCAAAAATTGCTTATGACCTACACTGATAAAACAGTTGCCCCAAGCAACAATAAAGCCTCTTTTCTGGATATTTCTTCCTCTTCTGGCAGAATATACTCTCTGAAAGCTGCACACATTTGTTTCTGCAATCAATAGCAGGGCAAGAAACTTTTAAATCCAAGATGTCTAATACTACTAGGTTTCACATTATTTGTTATGCTGAGAGGTTGAAAGAAACTGTACCACTGAAAAGAGAGTACAAAATACAGCTGACAGCAGGGCTGTTAAAGCCCTACTCTTACTCCATGTATAGGCTAAGGTAATAATCTAGGGCAGCCTACAGCTGCCTTCCTATTTCCCACTCTCAGAAAACTCCCTTTATACTCTCCTTCCCATTTCCAGTCCTGTTCTGTCATGAAAGCAACAGCAGCCATGCACATCAGCCACAATAACTTTGGCAGACTTCCTTGAACACATCACAGCAAAAGTAAGAAAAGAGTAAAATGATGACCTGAAAGTGCATCACAGAGATGAATGGCCCAAGTAGGGAAATCTCCATCTTCATGTGAGCTTTGAGGCCATCTCAAGCACCACCTTCATACCGAGTTACCAAGAATTCCTTAGTGCTTCCAACACAAGATAGCTCAAAAGGTCAGAGCTTAGGGTCCTTCTCCTTCCAGCAAGAGACAAGCTTGACAGTGAGCTAAAAGCAAGCACAGAAAGGTGGGCACAGATTCCCAGCATTTGCTGAGATGTCAGGAGGGTTCAGTTTAAAACACTGCACCAGCAGCAGCACAGTGTGCAGCTCCAGAAACCCTAGAAATCCCCAGGAGAGGACACAGTGGCCCCCTTACCTGCATCGAGTCTAGGCTTAGCCAAGGCAAGCATGTTCAGTCTGCAGTGATGAGGCACTCCACACAAGGCAGGATACAAAACTGAGAATTTACTGAAAATTAAGTGATTCCTAGTACTATATTCCCTGTACGTGTGTGAATACCAATGGGACTTCACTGATGGTATAGTTCTATCTCAGCAAATCACCCACAGACACACTACTTTGAAAACTAAATTTTTAAGAGTCCCTCAACTCATCCCAACCAACAGCAGTTTTCTCATTTGCTGATATGGCTACAAGATCTTCCATCCTTGCTCTCTAGGGTCAGCCAGTGCACATTATGTGCTGCTTCTCTCTGCTGACATAATAAAGAATATCACCTGTTAACACCAGCACTGGTTTCACTTGCATTGTTAGAATCACAAGGAGAGCCAAAGTTGTTTGAAGGTAAGCAAGAGTATCGTCAGTAGAACACACACAGTTTCAGATACATTTTTATTTTCTTTTGCTACATAAAGGCAGAAAATAAGCATCAAATCTATACTAACAATGAGCTCATCCCAGGCTACAGAGTACTGGTAAATTGTCACAGAGGGATTTTTCTTCCTCTAACCACCTCTTGACCTTGACAAACATCTGTTCACTGATTTCCAAATGCAAACTACTACGAGAATTTTTAGTTCTTCTAAAACAATTTCTCAGCTTTTAATTGGAAAAACACAGTTACTGTTTTCCCTATACACTCACAGTGAACTGGATTCCATACCTAGGCCTTTCACCATCTCAGTAAACCTTCAGAATACATTTGCCTAACAAGTTCGGAATCTATAACATATTTCTTCCCACATTGTATTGAAGAAAAAATTAAATGCTGGTTTGTTTAAAATGTCAAGCCATCAATTATTAGCCTTTTCCAAAAAGCAGAGGGTTTTATAGCAAATTTTCTGATGTTTGCCAGGTTCCAGGGTGGTCATGTCATCAGACCTTTTGGGCTTGTTCTCACAGGACTTAAAAAATTCTCTTCCTCACACAGATACTAAGTTTTGTCTCCAGCTCAGGCAACTTTCTTTTTCTAAGATAAAAGTTGTCAAAACACTCATCTACCCACACTTGATTCAATTAAAATTTTTCAAAGGCAATTAGCCTGAATAAACAGAGACTATATCTCTATTTCAGTGATTGTGTCACTGATGTGTATGATTAAACATACAGCAACATCTGAAGCACTAGAAAACTCATCTCCTGCACTAGAGTTTGCATGAAATAATAAGGTACAGAACAGAACTACAAAGATGTTTTCAGATGCAGCTACAAGGGACGGACAAAACCACCATTAAGTTTCTTTTCTAGTTCAGGACCGTTCAGGTCACTGGCAAAATAGTTCTGCATTGAAGGAAACGTAAGAAGCTTTAGTGCAAGAGATGTCCTAACAGCCTTCCAAACCACTGAAGAGCCACCACTGCCATTGAAGAGAAGACTGTATTAAAGACATGCAAGAGCACAGATCATACTTTCTGTGTTTGTATATTGCCAAAATATGCTGAAAATCTCAGTCAGATGTGTAAGATGAAGAGACCTAGAAATACTCTGATAGTGAGATTCCCCACAGGGATGCCTTTCATGTTCTCCTGATATTTCACTAGAAAAATTAAGCAGCCATTTTTAAAAGTCCAGACAGCACTAAATGTTAGGGCCACCGCAGAGGCTGGTGCAGCAGCAGGCAGGACACGATGCCTGCAGCTTCCAGGCATCACTGCCATGCAGGGCTCCCTCCACACTACCTCCCCCCAGGAGGGGCATTCCTTGGGGATGCAGCTACACAGCAGCCTGCATTAACACTGTACTATGAAATAACACTTGAGAGAGTACATCATTCAGCTTTCTGCATTAAGGTGGCAAGCTTGCTAAAAATAATCAGTGACTTCGCCCAATGCTGGCATCGCTTCACTCCAAACACTCCACTGAGGAAGGCAGAAACTTTAACCACAAGGACTGAAAAATCTGAAAGAACTACTTCTGCAAAGCTGTATTGCGGGATATGGAACTATTATGGAACTACCGTGCTATCTGTATAATAAACTGCTAGTAAAGTCTGTCAGGTGAAAAAAAAAAGCTATGATGCAATTTACCATTGTTAAATTTTGATGTGAAACACACTTAAGAGTTAACAGCAAATTATTAGACAAGCAAACACCTCAAATCAAGTCTGTTTACCAAATAGCTTCTTCTGACCACCATTCAAGCACTCCTTCCCTACTGAAAACAGCATGTGTCTACAAAACCTGCATTGTCCCAGCTGCCATTCAGCCTTTCATGACCCCCATGCCTCCAGCACAATACAAATTAACTCAAGCATTTACTCTTGGAAGGGAGCAGTGTTACCTGCCTGATGTTTTCATTCTGAATCTGCACAGGCAATTTGTTGACTACATTATCATGAAATAAAATGCAGAGGCAAGGTAAGAAGTTCTTCCTCTTTCTTTGCACAGAACAGTTTACAAATGAGGCAAAGCAGATCCTTTTACCACAACAGGACATTTACTTTCTTGCCATTAGTAAAATGAGACAAGCTGTAACAAAAACAGAGCCCACAACAGGTCCCTTCAGAAGAAACCAATTCCATCTGTTCTGAGAGAACAAAAATGAAGAAAAGGCCATGATTGAGGGGATGCCAGAGGTGTGGAAGGGGATGGAAAAGGACTCGCACGTTTTTACCTTTTATTCCACTCCACCTGCAAGCCTTACCCAGAGAGTTTTGCTGACTATTGAAAGGTGTAAATGTAAGATTCAAAGTGTCACAGAAGGCACTTGCTACTCACCAATCCCAATACTGCATTAGGTTTTGGAAACCATTCACAAACACAGCATCAATTTGAAGGTCCACCAGCCTTCAAGGAATACAAAAATAAATCCCAGACCTAGAATGAAGTGGGCTTTCAAGAGCTAGTTTCGGGAACTATATCTGAACTCTGTGGAATAAAATGGTTCATTTACGTTCTATTCAATCTTAAATTTTTTTCTAATCAACATTCACAATTGAAGGATCAGAAAGGTACATCACATTTTTATCAATACTGACATGCTTCTGCATTAATTCAACTATCAAAGCTGACCTTAATACAATTAACCAAAATAACTTCCCTCCCAACCTCACTTTCACAAACTGAGCCCGTGAAGCCAAACCTAGCTTGTCATTGCCAGCAATTAAATCCTTGCTTCAAAGTTTTAAGAGAAAGTGCATTACATACAACAGCCCTACCGAACACCCACATAGAAGATTTTATGAAAAATATTCAGATGTTTTCTTGGCTCAGTGTCCTCTCTCTACATCCCCCTTAGCTCATCTAAGAAAATTATTTACCTTAATAACAAATCTGAAAGCAGTATTACTCCTTACAAAAACCAAGACATAGGCTGTCTAGAATATCCACCTCTGAATTCTGGGCAGGAAAGAGGGGAGAAGACTTAGACAAAAAGGAAGAAAGAGGTAGAACCTTTTATTTTTCCTGCACAAACAAGACTGCTGCAATGTATACAGTGGTACAGCAATAATAACTCCATCTCATACACCAGCTAAATCCACTGGAGAATACAGACCTCTAGCCAGTCTGCCAAGGACACAAGTTAAAGAGTAAAAGGTGGAATTATTTTCTCACAACCAAAACAAACAGTAATCTCAGGGTAGCGTCCCACATAACCCACAGGTGAAGCATGAAACACTCCTCACCTGATCACATCAACACACCAGTGAGGAGCATCCCTGGTTTCCCCAAAGCAGAACAACGCTTCCCCATGAAACCAATTGCCACTGAAGCTGCAGAAGCTACTTAATAAACCAAAACACTCATCTCAAGACAGACCAACACCAAGAGAATGTTCTGTGGGCTTCTTGTTTTGAAGAACAATGTAGACTATTAGACAATCCCAGGGACTGGCAGTTTCTTGAAGTCAGGATGGTGATGAACTGGGACACCAATCCAGTCTGGGAGCCTGCCTTGCTTCCACCAGCAGGGTGAAGGGCTGACACAACCGGTTTTGAACTACCACACAAACACAACTAAAATACACATGCATACGGATCACATGGATTTTATTTTTTTTTTAACGGAAATGTTATCCCATTTCCTCATTCTCCATTCAGTTCATCACAAATTACAAAAAGCTGAAAATAAGCTTGTCTGTGGCCAGGCAGGTATCAAAACACTCCCTGTAAGCCACAGGATGTGAACGTTAGCAAGATCACAGAGAGCAACATTTGATCTGGTCGCACCAAGGCCAAATCAATTAAGAAGCATCCTCAAGCACCCAAGCTAGTAGTACACGAAACTGAGCAGCCCCAGCACAGCAAAACACTGCAAGAGACTGTGCACAACTCATCTGTCAGCAACAAAGACATATAGCCGTGGCCTAATTAACATCAACTTACAGTGAGGACAATACACAGAAGAAAAACACATGTATACATTGATTAATACGCAGACTCTGGACTTGTTTTGCTATGGAAGAGGAAATGTGTGGAAGAACAATTAAATCTACCAAATTAATCTGAGGACAGGTTTCCAGACAGTAATAGAATTAACTAGCTATGATATCATTCCTTAACACACTGGTATAAACTCTAAGTGCTTATAGAATCTCAGAATCATTTAGGTTTGAGAAAGTCCTTCAAAATCATTGAGTCCAACCATTCCCACAGAACTGCCAAGTCCACAATTAAACACCATCCCTAAGTACCACATCTACATGTTTTTTTAATCCCTCCAGGAATGGTGCCTCCACCACTTCCCTGGGCAGCCTGTTCCTGTGTTTGACAGCCCTTTTCAGTGAAGAAATTTTTCCTACATACAACCTAAACCATCCCAGTGCAACTTGAGGCTATTTCCTCTTGTCCTATTGCTTGCTAGTAGGAAGAAGAGGTCAGCTTCCACCTGGCTACAGTCTCCTTTCAGGAGCTCTCCCAAGACTCCCCTGGATCCCATCCAGCACCACAGAGTTGTGTGTGTCTCAGGGTGTAATAGGTCACTGAACTCTTGGATTATGGGGGCTTCACTTTGCTTCCCAGCCCCGTCTTGCAGCTCAGTGGGCTGGGGACCTGAGGAACAACTGGCCTTACTATTAAAGATGGAGTCAAGGAAAGTATTAAATACCTCAGTCTCTTCTCATACATTTGTCACTGTGTTTCCCTGCACATTCAATAAATGATACAGATTCTCCTTAACCCTTCTTTTCTTGCCAATGTATTTATAAAAGCATTTTTTATTTTATGGCAGTAGCCAGATTAAGTTCTAGTTGGGCTGTGTCCCCTCTAATCTTCTCCCTCCACAACCTCATGACACCCTTGCAGTCCTCCTGAGATGCCTGCCCCTTCTTCCAGCAGTCTCAAACCTTTTTTTTCTCCCTCCTCAACTTCAGCCTCTCTGTTCAACCACGCTGATCTTCTTCCCCACCTGCTCAACTTCCAACACATGAGGACGGTCTGTTCCTGCACAGTGACAATGACCCATCTATTTTTTCTTTATGGAAGCAGTTTTGACACAGGACATAGGCCAACTCGACCTCAGCAACGTCTACATGCTCACAGAACCATCATCCTCACAGAGCCTCATACCTATCATGCCGGGCACCTGGGATAGCTGGACATTTCTGTGGAAACTATTAGCAGGCACACATGGAAATCTGCAGCACAGTAAACAAGAAAACTCTTTGCCTTCTTGTCCAGATGCAACACTGACTACTGCCCTAAAAATAACTACACTGTGTTTTTAATAGCTACAGCATTGAAAATTACATCAGTGACAGAAAAAAACCTGGTTTTGGCTGCTCTTTTTTTTAATACTCCTGACTATAAACATGACTCCAACATTTTACTTTTATCCCAACTCAACAGAAATGGCAAGGATAAGGATACAATAGCAGTAATAGATGTTCCTTCTGAGAAAGATGATCCGAAAGGCCAAGCAGCCATATAAAACACCATCCCCCACTAAAACAGAACCACTTGGGAGTGTCTGGCAGACAGAAAAATTCCAATGGCTCCTAGTACCTCTCATTTACACTCATTTTAACTTCAGCTATGGCACACAAATAAAATTACTAGTAGTGTCCTCTGTACCGAGCATTGACTAGTGGAAATCTCCAGATTTAAATCACCTCAAATTATTCTTCTTGCGTAACTACTGCATGCCACAGGAACCCAAAACTCCCAAACTTAAGCACAGCATATAACCTTACACACAACAATGCTGCATTTATTTTTAGAGTAGTTTTCTCCCATTTCATGATGAACAGAGAGTTTTATGCACAGTAGAACTGCATAAAAAAGGGATGACTCCCAGGCTGGCAGGACCCTCCCTTGACTGAAAAGCTGACATGCTCATTTATCCCACACCCCAAAACTAGCCACACCTGTGGTCTCTACAGTCCTGGATGGTGTGCATATCATGGTCTTCATTCCTCATGCAGCACAGAGCTCTGAAGCTGCATGTGCACACCAGACAGACTGGGACCACCTTGGGCCCATGCACCCTGTCCTGCACCACCAGGTCTGTATCCATCAGAGCACACACCTGATGCTATTTGCCTCACTTCACATCATCACAGAACGTGGAACAATACCCTCAATAAATCATAAGTGCTGAAGCTGCAAGCACATGGTCTCACATGACGCAACAAAGCCTAAAATGAAATATAATTAAGAAGTGTTTTCATGCCAGAGTGGTGAGATTCCAGCATATTTAGATTTAGGAGTCTACCTATCAGGTCAAACAACTCCTCTGTGTCATCAAACTTCAGATCTGGTTTTTCTGTATCCTGAATCAGAAACAACATCAGTCTAGTAGGTTTCACCAGGCTATTCAATCAAACCTAATCGGGGCAGACCGACAACGATAAGAACTTCCATATAAACCCATCACAACTCCTGCATAAAGCCTCTGCCTCAGTCTCTTCATCCCTGCAATGATGCACCACTGTCTATCAATATCAAACCTTCGTAACTTCATGCTATTTATACAACAGCAACAACATGAACTTGGGTTTGCACATTTTCTGCTCCCACGAATTTGCAGAGACCAAGATCATGCTCTAGAGAGCCAACTTCAGATCAACGCCAGTAGTCTAGCTTTCAGCATGAAAGAGGTAAAACATCAACCTCCAACACGGACAGAAAATGTGACGTTTCATCCCATCCTCATTCGAGAGCAGCAACTCAACACTTGTGTTTTGTCAGCCACCTCTATGAATTTCTGCTCTGCTGCCAACTTAGCACACTGCAACAGCAATTCCAGATGAAAACCACGAGTAAACAATGCTTTGGTGAGAATACTACTGCATCCATTAAGATTTATTACACATTTTGCTCTCTGCAAAAGAAAAGACTGTCACTCAGATGTGAGCTGCCATATCCAGCTGTTCCTCTTCATATTCTTACAGCTCCAGTCAGTTCTTGCTTCCAAGGCCCTGACAAGCAGCAGAGCCCAGCCTAGCAGCATCTCCGTCAGCCTGATTTATTTGCAGTTACAGGTAAGACAGAACATCTCTTCCAGCTATAAAAATGACTGAGGAAGACACGCTGGCACTCAGTGCTGCAGTGTGCATGCTGTACAGAGTCAGCACTTCTCTAAGTACATTCAGCTTCAAGATATGCTAAATGCATAGTCACCACAGTATTTACTTCAATTATACTTGGTCATTTATTTCATCTGCAAGACCAGATTTGCAACTGGAATTTGTTTAACTTCACTGTTTTAAATATCTACCATTGGTTAACTTGATAGGTAAGTAGCAGAGAAATACTCTACATTGAGAGAACAGATGTCACATTTATTCCTTATTCCTGGCAGACTAAAAAGCGAAGCACTCCAGGTGATTAAGAAAAAATGAGCATATATACGAGTGAAACATCCAGCTGGGACTATCACCTAGATGACAACAACTGACCATGGTTTATTCTTCTTGCATTGCCTACCTTGACCATTTTTGCACTTCCAAGTGCAGTTGCTGAAGGAAGACACTGCAGTTCTGGCCAAAACTCTCCTTTCAAGACCTTTGATTGTGAGATTTTTATGCAGTGCTATAAAACACTTCCATAAAGCAGCATGAGCAAGTTGCTCATTAAAAGCTTTTGAAATTACAGAAATTATGATAGTTATATTCTTTCTTAATTCTTATTTTAATTAAGCAAATAAAAATAATTAATTAATTGACAGCTGGAAACTCTTAGCAGATTGTTAGTTTAAGAAAATCCTAAGAATAGATTAGTAGCATTTTAATTAAGTTTGGTAAGAATTCTCAAAAATACATGATTCTTAGAGCATTAGCATCAGCTTTTCTGCAAGCCACCTGAGCATCTGACCATAAATTAATTTAAATATAAATGGGTCCTTCTTATACAAAATTATTAAGAACTATCTCAAACCAAACATAACATCTGAGCTGTGTGGCTAAACGAAACCATATTGTTCTTAGGAAGAAGTAAAAGATGAAAGCTGAGAAATAATTCAGGTGTTCAATGAAGAAGACATAACAGCATCATATTAGATAGTAAAGTAATCTACCAGCATCATCAGTAAAAGCAAAAAAATACAGATATACTCTTGGAAACCTATAGAAGAGTCAGGGTGGCTTTTGTTTATTTTTTCCAATTGTGTAACATTTTCATTTTCTAGAGATGCTTTTGTTTGTTGGGTTTCCCACCAAGTGGAGCATTCAACTCTACAGTCAATGCACACTCACTGCTGTGATTTTGCCTGATGCCAGAGGACTGACATTACATTTGCTTATGCAGACACAAACTATCAGAGCAGATAAAGTCAGATCTCAGTATTACCTGAGCAGCTACACTCCACCTTTGATACTCTAGAGGTAAACCTTAGAATAATATTAGCATGATGAATTTAATGCACTATTTATTGAAGGGGAGGAAGGTGTAAGATAACCCCAAGCTTACATTTTCCGCTCAAGCAAGCAAATACAAATTCAGAGGTAATAATGAGCCCTGTCCATCTGACTCTCTCCTCGACAGACACTCTACAGCTAGCCATAATTAGCATTAGCAGTCTTTAAAATGCATACACATCAACACACAGTGTCTACAACCCCAACAGCCTGTAGTACCATTTCAGACTCTTGGGATTTCACCTGCCCTGGGCTTTATATTTACACTCTGTGGTCATTACCCCTTTTAGCAAGGGTCACTTTATTTTGACATCTATGAAGCAGTTAAGTATCTTCATCAAAAACAAACCACACAAGAAAATTTGAGCTACCCTCTGTATTTTAAGTAAGTCATAATTTCTCTGAATTTCATTAGATTCCAACTAGTCAGCACTTAGGGGAAAAAAAAACAAAACCACAAACAGGTACAGGTTAAGCATCAAACTTTGCCAACTTCTGCCTGCCTCCAACCATAACATACAAACCACATAAAAAAATTTTAAAACACACACTGCTGCCAGAAGAGAATGTAGCAGCTGCCCCAGAGGAGGAAACTGTTCCTTGCTCTTGCACTGCTCCTTTAAACGACAAACACAGCATCAAAGCCCTTGAGGCTCGGAAGGGATGCTTGGAGAGCCTGGGTGCCTGCCACATGCCTGCTCAGCACATTTCCTCTGTGCCTGTCCATTCACAACAGCGGATGTGACCCTGCCCTCTGAGCTATGTGCTCACAGATTACACGGAGTCACTAAGTGCTTTCTAAGAGACACGGATTGCTTTAACACCTCTTCCCTAAATGGGCTGCATGCCATTTTTTCCCCTATAAAAGGGGGGGTGATGCAAAAACCCCCATTATCTTCTTCAAGATTAACTTTTCTCTTTACAAAGACTGTTTAATTATCCCCATCCCCTTCATCTGGAGCCTTAACAGAAGGACAGTGGTGTGCAACCACAGTTTCTGGCCACGGACACAGCTACCTCAGTGCCTTTATTAGTCAGGTGATCTAGGAGACAGGAGACGCAGCAGCTCCTTACACTACACCAACCAGTCAAAAGGAATTTCCAAAGGAGTTCGATATTCTACAAAGACTGTTTAATTATCCCCATCCCCTTCATCTGGAGCCTTAACAGAAGGACAGTGGTGTGCAACCACAGTTTCTGGCCACGGACACAGCTACCTCAGTGCCTTTATTAGTCAGGTGATCTAGGAGACAGGAGACGCAGCAGCTCCTTACACTACACCAACCAGTCAAAAGGAATTTCCAAAGGAGTTCGATATTCAGTTTTTCCCTTACTGTTACAT
>NW_008685128.1:0-13793 GCF_000695815.1 Acanthisitta chloris | reverse complement strand
AGTATCTGAGGCAAACAGAATGTCCCTATGAGCTGTCACGGCTCAAAGACATTGTCTCTCCCACCACCTCTGCAGCTATGACTGCACTAGACACAGAGAGGACCTGCAAAGCAAAACGGCTGTTTCCACCAGTCCTCAGTGAGCTTCACTTCCAATCACAACTAGTCCAATTATAGCCTGTGAGAGGCTAGCATGTTCCAGGTGTGTTCCTGGAACATGTTTCTGGTTGGGTTCCAGTGTGGAAGAAGTCATCCCACATGGTCCAAAGCTATCCTGCAGAGCAGTGCCAAGTCCAGTGCGTCAGCCCGTTAGCACCTTCTCACGCATGCCTGTGGTTTGAACATAAATGCTAACATAGGCACAGCATAAAGCCACCAATTTTAATCAATAGGGAGCATCAAAATCATAGAATCATAGAATAGCCTTAGCTGGAAAGGGCTTACATGGATCATCCAAGTCCAACTCCTGGCCCTGCACAGGCCAGCCCCAAGAATCACACCATATGCCTGCGAGCATTGTAAAAACATTTCTTGAACTCTGGAAGGCCTGGTGCTGTCATCACTTCTCTGGGGAGCCTGCTCCAGTGTCCAACCACCCTATGGGTGAAGGACCTTTTCCCTAAATCTCCCCCGACACGGCTTCACGCCATTCCCTTGTGCCCTGTCACTAGTCACCACAGAGCAGAGATCTATGCCTGCCCCTCCACTTCCCCTCCTGAGGAAGCTGTACACTGTTAGGAGGTGTCCCCTCAGTCTCCTGTTCTCCAGGCTGAACAAGCCAAGTGACCTCAGCTGCTCCTCATACAGATTCCCCTTGAGACCCTTCACCACCTTCATAGTGCTCCTCTGCATGCTTTCTAACAGTTTTCTTATATTGTGGCACCCAAAACTGCAAACAGAATTTGAGGTGAGGCCGCACCACTTTCTTGAAACCAGAGCACTGCACCAACCCACCCTGAACCCCAACACCAACCTACTCCATCCTCCATGCTAACTGATATTTTGCCCTTCAAGGCTTAACAGGCTTTTTCACCAGGGTTTATCAACTGATACAGGCACATGCCACATAGCCAAACAAGGCTCAGCATGATTTCTTCCACCTCCAAAGAGGGTCTAAAAATAGGTGTACGAAATGCATGTCTTAGCCCAAAACAGCTAGGCTTATGAAAGCTGGGATTTTTCCTTCACCTACTTTTGCAAAGTGATTGGAAACAGGCCACAGACCCATCAGACCTGCTGGCAGACTGACTACCACAGCCTTGAAGTATGAACTCACTCAGCAATGGTATCTGCTAGAGGAGGGAGGAGGGAAAATCTTCCTCAAAGCCATAGTAACTACTCAGAACTATCAGGAGTGCCTCATCTCCTAAAGGTATGGGCAAAGCTGACAAAAAGATGCGGCTAATAGAGGAACTGCAGTGCCTTGCCAGAGCCTACTCTTTGGTCTGGCATGACTTCCCCAGGAGAAGGGCATCAGCAGACACTCACTCCCACTCCAGAAGAACATCATCTTAAGAGCTAAGCTTCACTGACAGAAAATTGTTTCCTTCTGACACCTCAGAAAAATTATCTGTGTGGGAACTGTATGTGCTCTCACACAGAGAAGGGAAAACAACAACCCGAGTCAAGTACACCCACGTTCTATTGCAAACCAAAAATTAAAGCAGGATGGCAAACACCATCCCTGCTCAAGAGAGGTGATTCTGGAAGACAGCCATGGCACGTAGCTGAAACCCGTGGCTGGTTCAACACTGCAGCTTCAGGGATGAGGACTGCAGGAGGGTGGCAGAGACCAAGAAGTGGAGGTGACAGGCACAGCAGTGATAGTGAGGGGCACAGGCTAAGCACCGGACTGAGTACAAGTCTGTAGGACTTTCTAGCATCAATGCCAACACAGGCACATACTGAGCATCAGCTTACCTAGGGATATTTATTGCAAGCAAAGCATGTAATTTTAATGCACCCTTCTCATCTCCTCCCATCATTAAGAACAGGGAAGAGAGAGGAATGCACCCTGTCGGCTAATTCAGCATTAATGAAATATTTGCTCTATGTGTTCCTTCAAGTATAACTGGGCTGCATATTTCCAACAGTTTCAGACAAGCAAACCCATTCTCTAACTCAGAATTAGTTCTGCAGATAACCCCAACTACTGAATATACCAGTGAGGGGGAAGGTGTTAAGGATTTATGCACATGGATCAACTCACCTGGGGAAAACAAACCAACCAAATACAAGTAACTACCATCGTTACAGAGAAGCATAAATTTTTATTAAAAAGAAATAAATCTGTGTGTATAACAAATGTTTCATCACACAAGTCATAATATGCTTTGCATTAGCAAGGAAACCAGCTACAAAATTAAAGATTTACTGAAGACTGAGGGGACACTGAGATGAAGCACTCTTATTCTAAATTACAATCTCCCCTTCACTAAAACTGCATTTTTAGCTATGGCTAAACAAAATTTCATTTTTTCCAATACTCCTGTGGCATGTTCTAAGCGAGCACTTTCCCAAAAAATCCCAGCTGCCTGTTCCAAGTGCCAGCAACCCAGCAATTATGATAAGCATTTCTGAGCACCTAATCAAAACAATGCAAGCTGTAGAACTGCATTGCTGACTTTGTTCTGCAAACACAAATTCATAACCAGTGTGTTGCTTTTGAAAACAAAGCCATTATATCCCTTCAATTTCTTGGCTGATTTTCTTTCTAAAGCTATATGAAACTCATGCAATTAACTTGTCAACTGTTGCTTTACAATCCACTTGCTCGTTATTGTTACTTAGAAGAGAACCCAACTTGCATGTTTAAACCAAATCTAGGCGCTGCACATAACTGACACCACATACTGTACATAAACTTGGCTAATACTGAAAGCACAAAGACCAACAATAGTCTGGGCCACTTTTTAATACAGCAAAATAAAGCTTTTTAATACAATACATGTGATGCGACAAAACCAGGAGAATCAGTATGCGATGTTTCAAGATTATTTTCAAAGTATGTCAAAGAGAGAACCATCAAGGTTCTGGAAAAATGAATTTTTAAAACAAAACAAACCCCAAAAAACACCAAACCAAGCCAGACAAAAAAAGAAAACCCAAACCACAAAAACACCAAAAATCACCACACACAATTCACGGCTGGGTTTTTTAATTAAGAAACCAAGAATCATTTGAGGTCTGAGACAAAAAAAAAACCACAACACAGAAAACAGCGGGGAGAGAAAGTTTTTAAACGTACTAAAACAAACCAGTACAGATTTGTACAATTACATTTAAAGATACATACAAAATTTTAGTTTAACTCTCTTTAGTTTAAGCCCTATTTCACTTCTCTGCTCTTTTAATCTTCTGGTCTTTATACTTACTTACGGACTAGAGTTAATCCCCCTCCAAAAGATATAAGGACGAAGTCAGAATTCCCAACGCATAACTGGTGACACCTACCCACTCCTCACCTATGATTTAAATAGAGTCTCCAAAGTTAACAATGAGCGTTATTTTAATGAAGTTCTTCAGAAAGCTCTCACCTCCCCAGCTGCTAAAGGAAATTATAAAATCCATACATAGCAAAGCATCTCTCATGGATTTAAGCAGCCACATCCCAACAGGGCAGGCAGGCTACACATCACCTGTGTGTCCTTCTTGCCCCAGATGCATTTTGTCCCTTCAAAGCACAAGCAGAACAACAGAAGGAACATGGCACACAAAATTCAAAGCCTTCCATGTCCATGACACTGTACCAATTCAGATAACATAAGTGATTTGGCTGCATAGGACTGAAAACATTGAGACATTTCCCAAGGGAATTCTTACATGCTTTTTATGACAAGTAATTGAAGTCATGGAATGGTTGGCTAAACATACACCCCCTTTCTTTTCTGAAGCCTTCGACTCAAAGAAAAACCCACATCAGTTCTGAATTTCTATACCACCTGGTTTAGGAAGAAAATGTTATCCTATGACATATACTGTTCACTGAAACAAACCAGGAGAAATCTGAATCTGCAAGGTACATGCTACCAAAATCTATAGTCTTTTTCATTAGAGAATGCTAAAGCACCTAAAGATTATTTTGTAATTGTAAGGCTTTCTCACTATGCTTCCCCTTGATTCTTACAATGGAATCACTAGATTTCTAAAAACACTAGGTTGTTAATTGCCTCTTCCCCTCAGCTTGGGAAAACCATTCAATCTGGTTCTTACAACACAAGCTACAGAGCAGTAAATAAGGCCTTCCCATTTTCCTTCCTTTGCAGATCACCTTCAGGCAGACCAGCAATCTGGCTGCCAGCAATCTGGCAGCCTTTGAACTAGGAAGCCAAGGACACCATCAGTTTCTCAAACTAAGACGGCTAGAGTGAGAATTGGGAGTGGGAGTGGTGTTTCTTTGGGGTGTTTTAGATGGATTTTGTTGATTTTCTTCCCCAAGATGAACCTTTTATCACACTGTTTCTCCTGAAACAGCAATTAAAACTATTAGAGCAAGACAAATTAAATTTAACACCAAAAAAGACCTGACAGACAGCACTGACCCGAGGACAAACCTCAGAAGAATCACAAAAGAGCTTACTGACTGCACAATAAATACGAACAGGATTTTTTTCATTGGTGTAGAAGACACCTAACAAGCCCCTCAAGACCTGGAGCACACCTCCTGGCAAACCATCAGTGCAGACAGGCAGGAGAGTCACAGGGGAGCAGCACCAGAACCCCAGTGCTCAGCAAGAGGAGGGTGAACCCGAGAGGTCTCTCCAAACACACTTCTGCAAAAGGCAAAGTAAAGGCAAGAATTCAAAGCAAATCTTAAGACTTCGGACAAGCACAATATGAACCAAACAATGATACTCTGATGGAGTGGTGTAGACACCCATCGTCCCCCTGGACAAGCTCATACCTTGCCAGAAGCCTAATTCCAGGAAAAGCTGCTGGCAGGCAGACAAGGCAAGGAATTTCAGCATGAAACTGAAATTTAGCTTGCAGATTTCTCATGTGTCTAATTCCTCAAATTTTAAATATTTGCTTTATCCACATTATTCTCTGTAATTAAAAAGCAGTAAATCAAGGACATAAACAAAATCTGCGTTCCAGCTTAAACAGAATACTCCCCCAAGGCTCACACAAGCCTCAGCTGTTATAGAAACACGGAAGCTATCGCTCCTAAAATATATTAGTTAGTGATCACCCTCACAAGGGTGTTTTTTGGGTCTGCAAACTCAGTCACTTAAAAAATGAGAACACTTGAAAATGCATTAAGTACTCCTTATCTGTTAAGGTCATTTACAACTCGAGCCAATTTCTTAAAAATTCTTTTTTTCTTTAAGATTCCTGTTTTTGAGAGCCATGGAGCAGGGCTGGATGCATGGAGCAAAGCCAACCACGAGCAGATACAATGCAAACTTGCTCAGCAGTACCCAGCAGCAATCACAGTCTTCAGTTTTTTATGAGCCCTGCTGAAACGAAACCTTACAAAAGGTTCAGAAAAGTTATCGCTCACTTTTTACCACAAGGTAGGTGCCCCAGCTTGGCCTGTTCTCAATATGGGCTCCAGGACTCAACATCCCTCTTAAAAATGAGGCAGCCACTCGATCCTCAGCCTCAATATCAAACACCAGGTTTACAGCAACAACAGAAAACTCAACGCTTCTACCCACTACTGCTGAGCCTCACAGGCTCTGTAGAAGTCACATTTTCTCTCTGCTCATAAAAGGAGTACATAACAGCCTTTTGTTACTCCAAAATTTTCTTTTAAGTGACAGACTAATTAAAGCTTTCTTCCTCTTATCAGTTAAGAGACACAATTTCCTTAAAACACATTACAAACATTTATGCATGCATTGATATTCAAGTGTGCTCAGTCCCACTCAAATGAAAGGAGATGCTTCAGATGAGCCAACCAATCTATGTCACCCTCAACTTTCAGTCTGAGTCTTAACCTTCAGTATTTTTGCCATTGCATACAGCAGTTTTGTGAAACAGCATCTCAGTAGTTTAGCATTTGTCTTATAGCTATGAATTAATCTAAAGATGTTTCACAAAGCCTAAAAGTCTTTTAAATATGCTTTCTGAAATAGTTTATACTGATTTCAAAGTAAAATGCTCTGATTTCATTTTACCCTGCTGTTTATCAGAGGGTACATTTTGTCTCCAGACTCAGCTGTCCACTGGACTTTCTTGCAAATACCTTCAGAAAGGCACCAGCTCTTCTACCCAAAGGAACATCCCACAATCAGAGCAGGGTTAATACAGCCAGTCAGCCAAAGCAAGCCACCAGCTCGGCACACAGGATGAACACAAATCCCCATCATAACCCTCCATCTCCCTCTGGCCCTGACCAGCATATACTGTACCTCTCCCATACACCCATCTCATCTTGGCCATTGACCAGGTAAAACACTAGGTGACCCAAGTGGGCAAGTGCTAACTTTTGTCAGAGAGATCAATTCCGCCTAGATTCCAACAAGCCCAGGAGGATAGCAGGGAAAGGGGAGGCTTTTCAGGTGCTAAGGCTGACAGAAAAAAGGAAAAAAGCTCTGACAACTTACATTACCACTGTGAGAATGAAAGAGACTATGCCAAAGTAGAAATGAATCTAAACAAAAGGGAGAGGACCTGAACACTGCACTCTCTGGAGTCTTTACAAATCACTCATATGTTTCTGGGCCTCTTATTTTGTCCTTAAATTTTTAGGCTTTCCAACTCCCCTTCTTAACCTTCTGCATAAAATTTAAACAATAGATCGTAATTTGGGGTATGGTTTTTTTCGCTTTGCCTTTTTCTATAAATGAAGCAAAGTTTACAGTCTCATAACAAATCATATTCTCCTGGCTGCTGAGATTACAGACAAACTGTCATCTGCAAACTGCTGGCAATGAAGTTCTAGGAGCTAAGCAATGCCGAAATTGGAATTTGGAGCTCCAAAATTCTCAGTTTAAAAAGTTTGCTCTTAAACGACTTCAGATTAATATTATCCTTCTAAGACTTAATGGAACTGAGGACAGAACTGGCAAAAGGAAACAACAAAGAAATTATGATGTTGAGAGATATGCCATTAAAAGCAATTTTATTCCACAGTTACGAGAACTGGGCAGAGGACAGTCAAGGTGCACGCCGCAGAGCTGCAGAAGAATACCAAACAAGCTTCAAAACAACCCAACAGCTTAACACATGCTAGAGGTCTAGATGCACTATGCATGCACAGAGCACTCATATTTCAATATGGGAAGTACTCAACAATTAAACTACAATTGATCAATATTTCGTACATTTAAATTTAAGACACCTATAAATAAAAGAAAAAAAAAAAGAGGAAACACCCAAAATAACGAATGCCCTTTTAAAGCCACTGCAATTTTGTTGCATTACGTTTTCTTCATTTCCTCAGTGTAACTTCCCCTAGATAATACTGTAATTTTTCACTGTTTACATAAACAAGTATGTACACATTATATGGGATGAATATTAAAGAGAGTTTTTTCCAAGGGAAAAAACAACTAGAAGCCACAGTTTAGTTTATGAGGAGCTCTGAAAAAGTACAACAACAGAATCACACCGTTAACAATAATACATTGAAAGATCTATCTCCCCTTGTTTACAGATGAGACATAGGGAACAAATATAGTTTTTCAAGTTATATTTTGAATTATGAAAAAGCAGAATGCAAAAGAACTACTGTATCAGCTCAGTACTCCGTATTTCAGGTCCAAAACTCCAGCTACAAATAAATTTACGTAACTAAGCACAAAAAGAAGAACATGTTAGCCATTAGTTGTCTGTCACAAAACTGTATCATGGTATCTGACAAAGTATGCAGGGGAGAAAAACAGCCCTTTCCAGAGACCATAATTTAGAGAAAAATCAATTTCACAGGGTCAAAGCTTCAGAACCAGCAATCCCTACTTTAAAATTGTGCTGCTAAGGTAAGGGAAAGCTTGCTTGCAGGCACAAAGACAAGGAGACAGCATGACAAGGAGATCTGATACAACTCCAAAATCCTGCCCCATCTCTGCTGTACTTTTTCTGTGTGTCCATTGGACACTACCTCTAACTTTTGAGGTGCATGAGTTGGCAATTTTCACCTCCACCGTGAGAAAACAAGTTAATGGTATACTTCAACTCTATTAGCATCAAATAACTGCATTACCTAAATTCGAGCTGTCCATGTGTAAACTCCCGTTTCAGTTTCAAAACCTCAAAGTCCAATATTAATACACCACCCCAAAAATATAGGGATTTGCCCACCCTCCCCACATCTTGAACCCCTATTAGACATGTGATTTCTTTTACTACCTGCAATTCCCAACAGAAATTTCGTGCATCACACAAACTGTCATACTGGATCACTTTGGTAGCCTGCACCGAAAAGGAACCACTTTTAAATGCCTCTACTAACAGGTACAACCAGTTCTGCCCCATTCCTGTCATGTTATCTGCTGTGCTTGAATAGATAAGCTCTGTTCTGAGGGAATATGAGACCAGAGAAGGATGAACAGGGAATTCCTATCTGGATTAGCTCAAAATGGGTCAGTGGGAACCAAATGGAGTCATCCATCCCTGAATGCACCTCCTTGGAGATTTTTGCCTTTTGCAGTGACTTGACACTAACTTGTAAAAATCAGGCACTCAGAAGGGGTGAGATGTGAAAAGACATGCCTTGCTGCAAGTCACCAGAAGAAGGCAAAGGGACTAACACCTTAATTAAATGCTATTACACAAACTTCAGTAAATGTGGTTTCAGAGGTTGGCCCTCTCCCCCAAAGAAGCTGCCTCCTCTCTTAGCCGGACCAGCTCGACTGCTTGTGAGCATGTGCCAGAAGAAGACACCTACCAAAAGACACAGAGCTAGTTTATTTCAACATGGCACAGGATCACAAAATTGGCCTAAACAGGGGTCAAAGAGCCCTTACAGAGTGGTGGCCACTGGAGGAAGCAGGAGGAGCAGTTCTCAGCAGCCAGCTCCTGAGCCAGGTCAGTTGCTAGCCAAGTAGCAGTGCTTAACTGCTGCCTGAAAAGAGCAGATGGACTGCAAAACCACAACGCACCCTGGCTCACACACTCCTCTGTTTAAAGCTTGGCTGTCCCACAGTCCATGTAATGCCATCAATATGACCAGGAGATTTGGTTCTTTTGGAAAGCCTCGTAAATCACTGCAATCTACACTTCAATATTCAGTCCTCAAGAGACGATCAGGTTCTCCTGAACGTGCTGGGAGGACCACCAAGGAAACACACCACGACAAAAGTGCTGTTTCCCAGGTGAAGTAGCCACAGCATGCACAAAGCTGTTACACTGGGAGCCACACTAAAGAAATCCACAAGACCTCTTTCTGTTAACTGAGGCAAGGCAAGAAATCTGCAGCACACCATTGTGGAACAGGGTGTCCTTACCATCACTAGCCAGTGTAAGGTTTTCCACCACCCCTAAAATGTATCACTCACTTTAATATCTTTATTTTCATACCCCAAGATGTGCTTGTCATCTGGAAACATGTTTTGCAAGCCAAGGCAAGACACCAGCATTGATTACACACTGTGGAGTGAGTGCACTGCCCCTTACCCCTACCTTCCCTCATGGCAAATTTTTGTTTTGTTAGTACTTGAATCATTTTTCTGTTAACAAGTGCAATATCAAAACAATCCCATATCCTTCATACAGCAAGGAACTTGAGGTGTGGCATTCTTGTTTTACTAAGCACTCATACATAAATATGTTTATACATATACTAACTAGCTATCATTCCAATTGATCTCCTTGAACAGAGACCATTATCCCCACTTATCTTGTTTCTCACTTGTTATATGACTGAATTCTCAGAAGGAAAAGTAGCTAATTTTGGTGACTGGAGGCATCTCCAGAGCTTTTGGAATCTAAAACAGAGGACAACAAGATTTAATAACCTAATGGGTTTTTTAATCCAAATGAATCAAAACAGAAAACAAATACCTATGTTTCAAAACCAATGCCCTGTTACAATGAAGGGCAGAAAAGTGATTTATTTATGGCTTAAGACTTAAAATCACACACACCTATTACTGGATGACATTCTCAGCAAGTTTGGTGTCACCAAGTGGGAGAAAACATGTTTTCCAAACCTCAACTATAGGCTGAAGGAGAGCCAGTGAAGGAGAGCAGATTCCAGATCAGGCTGTGAGAATGAGGGCTCATCAGACCAAGTGCTTTCAGTTTTAAAGACAAAACAGACCAGAGTGAAAGTTTAACTTCTCTTAAGAGGAGTCCTTTGTCTCCAAAATGTTCCAGGTTCAAGCTTGTTATCAAGACTGCTCTTGGCAATCCTCAGCCTGGCAGCAAGTGTTGTAAACTCTCATGCTAAGAGCATGCTCTCACAGTTAGCCAAGCTTACAGAAAGTCATCGTTCAGTATTTTTTCAATTTGCTTTACTTATAATCTTCTTACACCACGGGATTTTTTTCAAAATCCCCAGAATTTAAATCCAATAACACACAACTCTAAACTTACATGTTAAAACCATACCAGACGGCTCACCTAACAACTTCAATGAACCCATTACCATATATAAACCCAATTATAGTTTTATTAGCAGCAGCCTAGAACTTGGTCTCTTCCTTGCCTGGATGTAAGGAGGTATGTAAGTGACTGCTGGTTTAATAGAGCCTATACTAACATAATTTATACACACAGATGTATGTGTATAGTGATTTTAATGTAATACATTAAATATGCAAATATATTGGGGAGTTAAATACATTTTATTGATACATTAGGTGGCTTTACTGCATTCTGTGTATGCACATACACATACATATACATGGACATTTGACAGATGTGACTTTCGTTTATTAGACACAAATACAATTTTTTTCAATGCCTGGTTACTGCATACATTTTTTGAAAGATGTAACATGTCCAAAACAACACTCATTCGGAGTATTCGGGAGTAAGGATGTCAATTACGCCTAGAGACACTGCCTTAAAAATAAACAACAGCCTGGCCACGTTTCAATGCAGAGGTGAACCAACCAAACCATAGATGGAGCAGGTTGCCCAGCAAGGTGTTGCAGACTCTGTGCTTAGAGCTCCATTTTCAAGACTCAACTGCAGAAAGCCCTGAGAAGCCTGATCTGATCCCAGAGCTGGCCCTGCTTTGCACATAGGAACACAGACCACCTCGAGGGATCCTGCAACCCCATCTACTAATTTCTTGGCCAAGTCTCCACACCCAACATCTCATGTTAATGATTTTATTGAGTCACTGAAAATAATTATTCTGCTCAGAAAAACAGCTGTCAGTTTGTCAAGCGATTAAGTGAAGTTACTACACTCTTCAGCTATTTTGCTAAGCTTTGTATTGGAAAAGGACTGTCAATTACAATAAACTGTCATATACCTTTTCTTCATACAACTTATAAACCAAACTGTTTATTATCTTCCACAGTTGACTAAACACATGCAAAGAGCAAGTCATGAAAACCCAAAGGAGATCTGCGCTTCTTGTCTGTTTGCCATACAATTCAGCACTAATCAATTAAAACTGAACAGGGGAGATCACTTGCATCTGTTACACAAACAGCTCATGGGGAAAAAAAATTTTAAAAACATGAAAAGCTTGTCAGCAAACAGTTTTCACACATGCTTTGTGAAGAAGCACAGCAGCTGACTGTGTTTTTTTCTGCAGAAAAGGCATCTGAAGATCATGCAAGTCTCAAAATTGTCTGTTGCTCATCAATCAAACAAAAGACAAAGGAGGGAGCAAGGGAGAAGCTTCTTTTTTCCCCTCTGTCATTTGCCCAGCTGACTGACAAGGATCCTGATGGCACACCAGAATCCACAGAGCCTGCCCTGCCCCACATATCCACCCCAACAAGACAGTGACTTCAACTGAAGTGCAAAAGGGAACCTGCAACATTAGCAAATCTTTGCCAGGGGAATTCGGGAACAGAATCGAAAGAGGAACTGAAAATCTGTAATAGAAGCAAGGAAAGGTCTACTGGGAAATTAAACAATGAAAAAGCAAATATTTGTGGCCTCTACTAAAAAAACAAAGCAGAAAAAAAACAACATAAACCAAAACCCAAAAAAAGAACAAAAGAAAAAACCTATACAGCACTACATTCCTGAGTTTAAAAGAAAAAAAGCTGTCAAGCAACGTCTGTTTTGTCAACTAACCTTCTGAGGGCCAGCTTGTATGGTATCAATGTCTTAACAACTTCATTTCAGACAGCTGGTAAAGGAGTCTTGCTTAGAAACATGGAGCTAGAGCAGCAAGCAGAGCAAGCATGGCAGAAATCCTGATAACCTCAGTGTGCTAGCAAGAAGAAATCTTCACTTGTAAACCAGGATCATTCACACAAATTCACAAGGATCGTTACTGTCTGTTGCATTTATCTGCTGAAACCAGACAATTACCGAAAAGAGATTAAATGCAAAAATAGCACTGAAATAGCAATGAAGAATATGAGAGTTTCGCAAATGATGACAGCTCTTGGCCAACAGATTTCCTAATCCCACTAAGTATGATTCACATGAGTGTCAGAAGCAACATGCCAAGCAACCATGGCATCACCGGAACATCACTAAGGAATATTTCCTTTAAAGCTGCATAAATTAACATTAATCTACCTGTAATTTTAGAAGGGAATTCTTTATGTGTAATATAGAAAGAATGTGTTTTGTTCCTGCTTTCCTCTTCCTTATACCATTCCCCATGGAAAGCAAAGTACGGGTTCTGTGCTGCTTTCCAGAAAGCATTTGTTAAAATGGCAGAAAAAATCATTTCATTTCAGAAAAGAGATCTACAGAGAACCGAATTCAAACATCAAAATTTCACCCTTCAGCATACGAAGGCAGTTCCAAGCGCAGAACATGCACACATGCAATTTCAATTATGAAATATTTTAGTGTTATAAAAACAAGTGGTTTGTTCAAAACACCGACCTTACAGTACCAAGTCTGACAAATGCCTGATCACAAGAAGACCAGATGTTAAAACCCACCCCACTATCAAACATAAGGAAAAGGGATAACTGCCAAGCCTCAAACATCTACATGGAATGACAGAACTGAAAGCTTCCCCAGATACATCCGTGCCCATTTTGGTAAATGATTCCAGGCAAACGATGTGTCTGAAAATTCTGTCTATCACTAAGGCAGACACCACTGCAGAGGTCTCTGAACACAGACTCTCCCCTGAACGGTTCTGATGCAAAATCCAACTCTCCTTTATTCCCAGCACCTTTACAGTGGCAATACCTACACATCGATCTGCAAGGCCAGGGCTCAAGGACCCAAGAGAAACGCCCACCCCTCTGTGATCCACCCTGAAGCATGGTCTCAACCATAAAACCTCATTTTTTATTTCAGCTATGCACTCAAGGCGGAGATTTCCTTCTATTGCATTCAGACAACAAACGGCTGCAAGAAGCCGCTAAAACCCAAACGACACTTAAAACTGGAAGCTTTAAATGTCTGAGCATCTGTACAACTGCTCAGCTTGATACACCTTGTTCGATGTTGCCAAGATCATGCCTCAAAGCAAAAGTCCGTGACTGGCAGCCTTGGCGGCAGGGACGGAGAGCTGGTATGGATTTGGACCGTCTTATCCATCGGGTACCAGCTCCCTGCTGGGAAGGGCACCTGAGCCACACGCCCGCATCGCCCGCCCGGGAGGGAGAGCGACCTCAGCCCCTGCTTTTAGGCTGAATGTTGCCATTCACCGAGCCCCCACCGAGCCCCTTTAGCAGAAAAACACCAGAGCAGCCGAGCTCTCAGGGCCGGGGCACTGCACCCAGCGAGCGAAGGAGACCGGGAGGT
>NW_008685127.1:140250-144855 GCF_000695815.1 Acanthisitta chloris | reverse complement strand
CCTCCCCTCGCAGAGACAGTGCTGGATCCTCCGCCCCCCCGGACCTCCCGCGGGAGCCTCCTCCTGCCCGCAGCCCCATGTGAGACTCCGCGTCCCCCGTGCCTCCGTGGTGGTTTGGTTTTTCTCCTCCTCCTCCTCCTCCTCCTCCTTTTATTTTGAAGGGGGGATCCATCTTAAAACTCTTCTTCTGGATCCCGGTTTCTCTTTTTTTTTTAATTTGCACTTTTTAAAACCTCCCTCAGATGCTTCTCCATGTGGACTGAGAACTCATCAAGACACACACACGAGAACTCATCCCGATCAACTCCAAATCCTGGCTTTCCGTGGGTTTTGCTGCAACACATAAACTGGTATTTAAGACACACTCGTGCAAAAATTTAGCTGGGGACTTGAACGTGTATTTTGTCTTGGTTTCTTGGTCTTGGTTGTTATTTTTTTTTTGTTGGTTTATTTTTTTTTTTGCTTCACTGGAAATCAAAAGCTTGTTTGGAATTGGACCTGGTTTTGCTGCACTTCTCCTCTGGGCTGGATAACACTGAAGTTCTTTGCTTTTTGACTTGGATAGTGTTTTCCTGTTGATCTGTTGGGTTTTTTTTCATCTCCTGCGTGGCAGACTATTTTTTTTTTCTGAGGGGGGTAAACAAACGACAGCAACAACAACAACAAAAAAAAAAAAAACTTAATTTTTTTGGCCGTGTGAGATTTTTTCGTATTCAGATTCGTGAAATTACGGGTACACTTACAAAAAAGAAATAAAGAAGCATTAAAAATAAGAAAGGAACACATCAGAAAGACCCCTACACGGTAGACAAAATACTCACTTGTTTCCTTACAGCAAGACTGAATCGAAAGCTGCCAAAGAGCCCCATAAAGAAAAGACTAAAAGGTAAGAAGGGGTAAGAGCCTCTCTGAATCCACGGGAGAACTTAGCAGGGAAGAGACCTGCAAAGCCAGTGCCTTCCTCCTTTTCTCACGAGTCTAAACCAGATTATTATCTTTTAAACTCCTTACAACACCCCAAAACATTTCAAAATCCATTTATTTTCATACGATTTTTTTTCTCCTTCTGTGAACAACTTACTTAATGTTAGTGCTAGAATGAATACCCTGTTTTTCCTGCCCCTTTTCCCAGTTCAGATCGCTGCTGTGCACCAAGCAGCGAGCACGAGTGCCGTTTGTGAGCGTGTCGTGCGGCTCAGCCGTGACACGGAGGCAGGTTCTGCAGGCACGGCCGTGTGTGCTTTGCTTTAGAGCTTACACGTGTGAAAATTATCGCGGAGCGTGTTGGAAATGATCCCAGGGCTGGAGAAGGAGCTGTGTGGGCATGGCCAGCAGTGCTGCTCTGTGGGCGAGCCCTAGCTCCAGCTTTGTCCTTCGTGTTTGTTTTCTCCTAAAAGTTAAAATCTCTACATTTGGGGTATCTTTTTTTTACCTCTTCCCCCCCATGTGGGGATCTCCAGTAATTTTCTCCTGAGTATTCATAGGGAGATTTTCATCTAACCCTGAAGTATCCAGGGGAGAGAGAATATTAAACAGAGTTTATTGCTGTAACTGCGACGCAGAAGGGAAGGAAAACGGGGAGGGCTCAGTTGTTAACCTGAGAAATCTTGAAACACTGCAAGTTTATTAATTGTTTGAGGCTTCTTTGTTTGTATCACAAGTTTGTGTCAAAGGTTAATCTTCTTAATATGTAATTAGTTGAAGGTTCAATTATCGGATTTATTGAACTCAATTGGGGTTTCCCCCCCCCCTTTTCCCATTAAATATTATAGTCTTTGTAGGGAGTTTATTTTCTCCTACAACTCGAGTGTGTCTGCGGGAGGATATTTATTCAATTATTATACGAGCCAGTTTAAATTTAGCAGTAATCTTTGGTACGTCATACCCATGTCTCTTGAATATTTTCCCTCTCGTTTGCATATGTATGGATCTGGCGAATTATGCTAATTTATAGACAGAAATTTGCTGTGGACTTTAGGCCGGTTAAGGGAATTAAAATTCCAGTAAATCCCGCTGTTCGTGGGCTGGTCGGTGGTGCAGAGCTTTAAATCAGGTGGACCTGAGGACAATGCCAGAGTGGAAGAGCAGGAGAACATCTGCACAGCTGCTGGCTGCTCTGGGGAAGGAGGGCATGGATTCCAAATCCTGCCCTGATTCCATGCGGTGGGTGGTTTATTTGGATTCACCTACCACTGAGAATTTAAATGCAGTTTCCCATGAGATACTTCAATTATTTTTTTTTTAGCGTTTCAAGAAAGTAGTGGGAAGGTACACACAGATTCTCACTGCTTCCCCCTGTCTTTTCCAAGGGAATAGTAGGTGACTTGCAGCGAGTGCAACCTGTGCTTAGCACATCACATAAGCTGTTCTCCGAGTCAGAAATCCCTGGGATATCTGCCTGGCTGCTCCGGTGTGTTGTTTGTGAGCTCAAAATGGTGTGCTGAGGAACCAGCCCCCGGAGGCACTGGCGTTTCTGCTCTGGCTTCTGGAATCCTTTCAGAAGGTGAAAGCCTCAGTGTCAGCCCTGTGTGCACAGCCAGGAGGCTGCTCCAGCCTGTGGGAGGCTCGGTCTGTCGCTGGTGGCACTGCTGGTGCTTTTTGGGTGAGATTACGGAAGCTGTGTTAGCAGGGGTGTTGGGTAACCTTGCTGCTCCTGAGCCCGTGACTCAGTCTGGGAAGAAAACTGTAGCAAATCAGATTAATTTGAACTTTTTTAGGGAAAACGAGTGCTTACAGGCGCTAGCAGCAGTGTAATAACGCCTGGCGTTGCTTTGTCCGTATGTTCAAAGGAGAAGGGATCATTTCTGGCTTGAAGTGATCTGCCTGGCACGTAGCTGGTGAGATGAGGAAGGTTCATTTCAGTCCAGCTCCCCGTGAACAGGTGATGCCATCGGGAAAACTGCTGGAGCCGGGACTTGCTCCAGGGCAAGAGGGATGAGCATTAGTAGGAGCTGCAGTTTAGGTAATGTTTTGTACTTTTGTCTAAATGTTTTGTTTCTATTAATGAAAGAGCCAGGACAGAAAAACCTTTTTATTGAGAGCTCATCTGGTTTGCAGTATATGTTCCTGTTCTCTCTGTGGATGGTGGATTCCCATATTGACAGACTGAAGTGTTTGTGTCCATCAGGCTAAGAGCTGACTCGACCCGAGCAGTATGTTCCTATGTGCTGGTACATCTGTTGTGCTGCACATGGATTATTCTGTGGTTCAGCTGTCAGTGGTGCAGGATGTCATTCCCATTGCTTGGCAGTGTACCTGTGGGCAGCCTTGGGCTGTGCCATTTCTGCCCTGCTGCAGAGCACAGTGGAGTTTGCTCCGGGACACTGCCCTTGGGTTAAGAATCCTTTGGTGACTTGAAGATTCACCCTCAGGACTTGGTATCTTGGCATTTTTCAGCATGCCTCTCATCACCTGTGAGTGGATGAGGTTTGCCTCAGCTGCCTTTGCAAACCCTGCTGGACCTTGCTGGCATCGATGAAACCTCCTCTCTGGCTTAATTTCTGGGTTTTTTTTTTCCAGGGCTTGGCTTTCCTAATAAAATAACAAGCTGTGCTTTCGATGAGTTGTGATCTTTCACTGATGTTTAATGGAGGGAAAGGTAATTCCATACTTTTTTTTTTTTTTGCTTGAGGGAGCTTTTTTAAACTTTGGAAACAATAGGATGAAATTTCCTTAACGTGGGAAATAACGTAATTTGGTGTAAGACTACTTTTAACCTGAAGATTCTGTGGCGTTCCCAAAGCCTCCATGTTCCATACCTTCCCAAGCCGGAGTAAGAATAAAACTGGAAGAAGTTAAAGGTTTTGTCAAGCAGTGGTTTATAATTTCTTTGTGTCTCGGAGCAAACTGTTGCTGAGTGACAGCCTTATAGAAAACATAGCTTTAAATTAGTCTTGGAATAAACCTTCTTCTTTTCCTGTTTTTCATTCAGCCAGGCAGGAGTTTTATTCACATAAAGGATTTACTGCCTGCTGTTAGCTCCAAACGACCTGCAGTTCTCCAGGCGCTCCGATGCTCCCTGCGATGGAGACTCCCTTTCTCTTTCGTGTTCGGTGTGTAATTAACAGCCCAGTGGCAGCGTTTACTTTCGGTTTTAGCTGTGAAGACTTAACCAAGAGCTGTGTATGTGGGAACGGGTAATATGTTAACTTAGCAGCTGGCCTCGCCGAGATAAACATGCGCTTTTCCAAATGCTGTCATCTGGCCCCTTTCCAAAACAAGCTGAAGGAGGAGGTCAGGGGTGGAGCCATCCCTCGCTTCAGTAAAAAGAGGCTTTCATTTGGAAGGAATTGCCAGGTCGGATTGACTGGGAGAAGTGCAGATTTAAAAAGAAAATGGCCAAATCTTTTCCTTAAGTAAAGCGCAGAGTCTCTTGTTGGTGATTTGTATCTCAGTGCCTGTTGGCCCCTTTCCAAAACAAGCTGAAGGAGGAGGTCAGGGGTGGAGCCATCCCTCGCTTCAGTAAAAAGAGGCTTTCATTTGGAAGGAATTGCCAGGTCGGATTGACTGGGAGAAGTGCAGATTTAAAAAGAAAATGGCCAAATCTTTTCCTTAAGTAAAGCGCAGAGTCTCTTGTTGGTGATTTGTATCTCAGTGCCTGTTGCT
>NW_008685127.1:126195-140220 GCF_000695815.1 Acanthisitta chloris | reverse complement strand
ATGCAGAGTGTATGTTGCTGCTTTTTGCAAAAATCAGAGCTTTATGTAAGACTTGGGAACGGGAGAACTGATGAAAAATGTATCATCTTTGGTTACAGTGCAGACCTGCAACACAAAAGTGCTATTGTTTTAATTGTTTAAAATTCAGATTACAAGATAACGGTAATACCATTAGAAGGTTTCCCTTTGGCCTGGAAGCTGCAGGTAGGAGTGTGTCGATCCCTCAGTATTAAAGATGAATGATAAGGAAACCTCTTAAATGCCCGTGACGCTGCAGTCTAGCCAATTTAGGATCAGCTGATGCCTTCTAGTGATAATGGCTTGAGGTTTTCAGCTGTATGATGAAGATATCAGCCCGGGCAAAGAGTGTTTGGAAGAGAAGTATACTTTATTGAATGGGGAGATGATCTAGAAGTGACAGTAAATTGCATTACTGAATGATCTATGTGCTCTGTGCAGTCTCTTTGCTGGCAGATGCTATTGGTAAAATGAAAGATGGTTGTTCTTAATGCAGGAAAGCAGAGGAATCAAAGATTTATTTGAACTTCCTTTAGGAATCTGTGCTATTTATGAAAATTGTCTAGCAAAAGCATGGCTTAGCTGTACATCCTAAATGCCAGGAGTAGATGTACTTATGCTTATTTTGCCATTACTTAATCTTCACTCTGGATTCCCACACACGGTTACCACCGTTTTCTGAAAGTTTGTTTGTGCAGCTTCCTACCTTGTCAGGAATATAGTTTAAAATCTCCTGTGCAGGATAAAAATGTCTGAATTTAATCACAGCAAACTGCCTGTTCTTGCACAGAATAGTCACAGAGCTCTCTGAGGCCAGATCAGGGGTGGTATTGCTTGCAGAAAATGCAGCAGTGCTCTAAAATATGCATCTGGTGCTTTTGTCTTAAAAGAAAAAAAAAGGTGGAAGATATATCTCGGTGCCAATAAAAAGGCTTCTTTCCCTGATGACAGCTGTAAAATCAGTGGCTGTTCTTACATCCCATGGCTCAGGGTACCCAGCGAATTTGGGTGAGTTTCGGTCTCAACCCTGGGTGTGAATCAGCACTGTAATTTTTTCAGTGCTGTAGTTGTAATTCAGGCTCCTAAAACATTCGAAGCTCCGGTGGTACTGAGTGCTGCTTTCTGGAGCCCTTCCCCGTGGGTTTGCAGCCAAGGATGGCTGGGGAGCGAGAACAGTTATCTGTGCTGCAGCAGTGATGGTTTATGGCTGGGTGCCCAGATTGTCTGGCTTTGCACACAGCTTTATAGTTTGCCTTTGAGGGCTGTGGAGGAGGTGGAAGTCATTTGTAATAAACAGCTATCTGCAGCCTGCTTTTTCTGGGGTTTGAAATGCACAGCCATTTAAAACCTTGCAAAGTAGATGTACATGTACGTAGATTTCAGTCAGGAAATTCTATGTTTTAGAACCTCAATTATGAGAAATGCTAACAATTGCTTATTGCCTAGTATTAAAAAAGGCCAATATTTATTCCCTTGGATGTTTGGGTGCTCTTTAAGCTCTTGAATTGCTGGAGAATGAGGCTGTTAAATTTTTTTTTTCATTTGAGAGAAAAATTGACCTGTCAGATCGATTGGCATCCTTTGTAGTAATTAAACCCCAGAGAAAAAAAATGTTTATATGTCTCAAAATAGTTAAGCAGCTACCAGCGATAGCTCATTTAGGAAAAGATAACACCCACCCCCCTTCCAGCACAAGGAAAACAACCACCCTGGGCTATGAAGTGTTTAGTGGCTGCCTCTGGGCGATTTCCAGAGGCAAATTCAGTCTTCCCTCACCTCCTTCTCCCCAGCTCCTGGGGTCTGTGCATGTTTTCCCGTGATGACTTTCCTAAGGGACAGTAGGTGCTGCCTTTGTTACAGTCTTGGCCAAGAGGAATCGCCTCAAGTGGCATTACCTGATATTTTCCTGGGTGTGCTTTTTTCTTTCCTATTCCTTTTTCCCTTCCTGTGTGCTGTCTGCATGAAGTTTGCTGTTTTCTCTCTCACACTGCATTTCCAAGACTTTCCGGTGGGAAGTGGGAGAGGTTTTTGTTTTGGTTGAGGGATAGGGAGCACTGGCAGTGGTTTGGACACGTTCTGGGTGGTCAGTACGTACACAGATTGATTGTTGGTTCAGACTGACTCCTGCCAAGGCTATTTTAAGCTCAGCCACATATCTGTGTTGTGTCATTCTGCTTTTCAGTCCTGCTCCAGCCTCGGATTCTCAGGTCTTCTAGGTCTTCAGAAATCCAAAATGTTTTCAGGGCTAATGCTCACTCACTCATTGGTGCTGACAATGAAGATCCTTGTTTTTAAACAGTAGCTGCTTACTGGTAAACAAAAGAGCATCAGCCCAGTGCTTTAACACAAACCATTCTAGAAAAAAGGAGCAGTTCAGGGAGAATGCCAAGGAAAAAAAAAATCAGCTGCACAGATGCATAATGCACTGACTGCCATTTTGCTGTGTTTCCTACAAGCTCATTAATAAAGACTGGAAGGTGGTGCTTGGTGTTGCTTGTAATGTTTTTGCTTGAACTCACTGTAGCCTCGAGGATGATACTGCATGTGAAATGCCAAGGTGAAAACTTGAGTAGCACTGCAAGAGTGGCCTGATGGTGTGTGTGTGTGTGTGTAAATAAAGTAAGACTCCTTGCACGAGTGTATTCCCAAGGCCAGTCTGAAGCAGGATTCCTCATTATCCCTGTGCTAACATCATCCTGTCTATCCCAAGGTCTCACCTTTCCTCTCAGTGTTTTTAATCAATTGCACCAGATTACTTAACATTGGGGAATTGCTTACAATGTTTGTGTGGTCTGAATTTTTTCCACATGGTCAGCTCTGAAATAGATGCTACACTTGAAAGTTTGTGTCTTACAAAAGATGTTCCATCTCTGCAAATCTAATCACCCTTATGTCCTTACGATGTCATGACTGGAATGCTGTAAGTGCCCAGTACTGCACCTCATTCCTGTTTTGTGATGCTGAAAAAAATTGCTGTTAGATAAAAATAACCTGTTGGCATAATAGTGCTGATCACATCTGTTCATAATGCACCTTCATCTTCCTGCCTGTGAAACCCTTCGGGTTCTCTTTGCTGAAAGGAATGATAACGAGGTATATGTTTATCTTAAGTCTTCTAAAAAAAGAAATTAATATGGAAGATGCAGCATGTTCTGATGAGGAAGGAGGAGAGCCTGGTGGTAGCAAACTAAATGCTACTTAATGTTTTCTGGTATGATCGTAATAAAATGTAACTGTCTGATCCAGGTGTGGAACTAAATTTGGTCTGTCACAGTAATGGAATTGCTGCTGTTGAGGAGCAGAGTCTCTGTATAAACAGCACTGTTTCAGGTGGAAGATTTATTACATGGGACTTACTGGAGCTCGGTGAATGTGTGATTTTTACTATTCCTATTCTAATCAAACTCATAGAAATCCTTCACTTTAGGAAAGAACAACCCAAGTAAGTCTCACTACACACAGCAGTACATCATCTAGAGATGTCACTCTTCATACTCTGCCATACTTCTGTGTAGAAATTGGATAAAGCAGTGCTTGGGTTAGTGGATGAATTCTTACAGAATGATTTGCTTAAAGACTCTCAAATTTTAATCTTTTCTTATATTGGTGAAAATTAAATTTGCTTCAGAAATTTCTCGGTGAGATGTTGCAGTGAGGACAAACCCCATTGCTTTTGAAGCAAATAGCCCAGACTGATAGGTGTCATCTGTTTGATCTGGGTGATACTGCAAAACACTGATAGTCCAACTGCACTGGAATTGTGATTCCATCCTCTCCCCATCCTCAGTCCCTCTGTCAGCATCCAGACAAACAAGAGCTGCTCTTTCTGGAATTCTGTCTTCCATCTTCTGACCAGATAACACACTTGGAGATGGATTGGATGTATTTCTGAGAATATTTGTTCCCCTGGGCATTTCATGGACTAAATGAAGGCATGAAATACTTATTACTAAGATCATAATTGACCATAAATTGATTTCCAAAGTGGTATTTACTGCAACTGGTTTTCCTCTCCTGGAAGATCATTTATGGCTGTTTCCTTTCCCCATCTCTCCCCCAGCCCTGTCTCTCCTCCCCCATGGAGCTCCTATTCATTTGCTAAGTTGAAAAATGGATGAGGGCCCATTCTAATGGTGGCTCTGATACTCTGATTCATTATTGTCAGGAATTTGTCTCCAGATGCTTTTACTGTGCAAAGTGAAGTAGAGGAAAGGAGAACTTTAAAACTTGATGGACTTAATGGAAACACGGATTACCTTTTCAGCCCTGCAGAGCTAATCTTTTAAACTCTGCTAGATTGGTGGAGGGAAAGATGCTAGTTTGGATCATGCTGTTTCCTTAATTTTGGCTGGTAGGATAAATCTTTTTCTGAGTTTTGTGGATCCAGTTTCCAGCCTGCAGATGGTACAGAGCAGTGTAAGGATTTCTTGTCTCCATTGATTATGTTGCTACATTAATTTTCAGAAAAGCATTGCAGCTGAAGATGCAGTGAAGCAAAAGCTGAATAGCTTCAAAATGTATTAAATACCCTCCAAACATGTTGTCTTCAAGTGAAATGAAATGATCGTGGTGAACCATGTTTGGATTTTTGCAGTTTAAATATTAAGAGTGCATTAAAAGTCCACAAAACAAGTAGATTTTCTTCATTTGTGTTTAAACCTTCACATATTTGCAGTGCACAACTTTTCAGTTTATGAGTCTATAGTATGTTTTGTCTTCCTTGACTCGGATCAAATTTGGTGTTAACCTCCTGCAGAGAATTCCAGGACCCCTGACATTTTATTGTGACTCTTGATTAGCTCACCAGGGTTCCTGCTAAGAATTCTTCTTTCATTCCTTTGATAAATTGAATTCCCTATTCACAGTGCCTTTAAATAGAATGGTATTTGGAAAACTTGAAGACAACAGCTTGAATGTTCAATGAGCTCACTCAGCAAATCTAAAAATGCCGAAGAAGGAAATTATGGGTTTGTGAATTCTGAAATCTGTTAAAAGAATAAATATTATACAGAAAATTAGGTCTTCATGTTCCCTTTAAACGTATTTTCCTTTTGGTTTCTACGACGAGGAGTTCTCTTGGCATCTGTTTTTCCTTTTTCATCCTGTTGTTGCCTTGTTATGTCAGGAACTTAAATTCACCTAAGTTATGTCTGTCTGGGAGAGGCAGAATGAGGTGACACACACCCATATAGTGGAACTTCAGCTTCCCAAGGCAGCGTGTGTCTGGTGTGGAGAGCATCTTGTTCTTCCCCCTGGCTCATGCCAAGCACCACTCTGTGCATCCCTGTGCTGGTGCTGCTGCCAGACCTTGTGCTGTGTGGTACCATTCTGGGCTCTAGAGCATGAGGAATAGTGTCACCACTGTTTCTAATTCTAGATCTTGAGACACACCTTCCTGGGAGGTCTGTGTCCTTTGCCTCCCCCATCCAGGTCTCTCCAAGAGCTTCCTGGAGTCAGGGCTGCAGCAGTGTCCTGCCCCTCCCACCACTTGTGCCTGCTGAGGTGACACCTGGAGAGGCAGCAGAGGCCCATTCCCTGTGCAGGATGCCCTGTTCCCAGAGACTGGTTTCTGCAGACTTCTGCCACACACCTGTGAAATGATTTTAGGATTGTAGGAAAACTCGGGGTGGATGGAAATCCCAGGAGGTCATCTTGGATAGGCAGGTCAGTGTTCAAGTCCTGTGACACATGTATTGGTAACTGCTGCTACTCCCTGTGTTGCTGAAATGTGTTTGTCTTATTCTTAGACTTGCCTGGTAGTTTCTCTGCCTGTGGGTAGGAACTAGGGAAGTGTGTAGGCACTTTTTTACTGTGCCTGGGGCAGGAACTCTACCTAAAAGAGAGGTATTGTTTCCACACCTCACCTTTCTGTTTAATCCCACTGGAGCCACACGTGAATGTGGACACACAGTGGATGTGTGTGGCTGTGGCTGCTGCAAGCTCAGTGTCTGGTGTTGATGTGTTGGCACCACCTTATTCCCAGAATAAGCCCAAGAGCAGCACCGTAAGCACATCTGTCTTCAGTGTGAATTCTGTTTCCCACTTAGTGATGCTGCAGGTTGTGTTGTGTAGCCTCACCCGTGTGAGAGCACCAGCCTGGTCTTCAGCTCTGGCAGTGAGTTCTCTATGCTTTCACCTGCTGCTAGCTAAGTAATTGGGCTCCGAAATAGTTGAGTACTGGCATGACTGTGTTGGAAGAGGCAAAGGAGAATTCACTGGGGGTGCTGGAAATCCCTACAGGCAGAATGGTATCTTAGATGTGCAGCCTTGCTTTTCATTTGTTTCAGCCAAGAAGCATGAAGGTTTAGCTGTGCTTGCATGAGGCTGAGGAGGTTTGCAGCACAGCTGCAGCTGGCTGGCCTGCAGCACTCTCTGCCCCTCCTGACCCTGGGACTGCTCTGCCAGCTTCCATCCCTGGGGGTGCTCAGCTCTGAGCCCAGTGGCTGTGCTGCATGGCAGAGCATCCTGTGGAGCTGTTATTCCTGTTCCTTTCTCCTGGCCTCCTCTGTTGCAGTGTCCCCGTGCAGCTGTCCAGGGAAGCAGCACTCCCCTGACATATTCTTAAAAGTTCCGCGAAATAATCTGAGCTAGAAACTTGTCTGTAGGTTGTTTCTGTTGCTCAGTCAGTTAGTGGGTGAGACTCGGGCAGTTGGTCAGTGTGGGGCTTTGCTTCTCTTGGCACAGAGCTCTTGTCTTCTGAGGTATTTGCAGAAACCAAAATAGCCAACAGTATCTGGGGAGACTAACATGCTGTGCTCTTGCTGAGCTGCTGGATTCCAAAGCTGTTTTCCCTTGTGCATTATGTCCAGGAAGATTGAGGAAGAGCTCTGGAGCAGATGCTAGATCAACTGCTGGTAACTATCATCAGACCTGGGAGGGAGGCAGTGTTGGGAACATAAATCTGGTTATCTGCACTGTTTACAGGGTGTAGCTTAATTTTCCAAGAGCAGAGTTGGTCCATATTTGCTGGGGGAGGAGATTTGAGTGGTGAATTTAATGCAAGCTGGGTTTTTTTGGTGTGGGCTTTTTTTTTTCTCTTGGACCTTGCATAGTCTGAGTGGTGCACATGATTGGGTACTTGAGGTTTGCTGGGGTGTTGTCAGGAGACTGAGGGAGCAAATTCTGATATGGTTCATGCCTGAAATGTATGCAAGGGTGAGGTTTGTGTACAGTGTTCTAGCTTGTGCTCAGATATAGCACTAACTACTTAAGTTGTCCCAGAGTAGAGCTTGTTCATACACTAATAGGCCTGGACTGTGGAGAGCAACACCTTCACAGAGAGAGGACATACCTGTGTGACAGCAATTTTGCACTCTGTAGGGTCAGCTACATGGATTGGGAGTTCCAGGACTGATAAACCTTCTGGTTGTCCTGACTCGTGCATTGATTGACATCTTGTGTCTTGGAGTGCAACTGTTGGACTCCTTTTGTTTAAAACTTGGCTGGATGATGTGCTCCAAGGGTGCAGGTGATGCCTTCCTGCTGCAAGTGAGTGTTCCATCCGTGGGCCAGGCTGGAGCTAGTCTTCACCTGAAACAAGGCTGTGAGGTCCTCTGCACTGGCAGTTTTGCTTTGCAGATTCACTTCTGTTGGTCTGCACTACTCTTGCAATGAAGATGTAACACACATCTGAAACATTCCCTTTTATACTCCAGTACTCTCCTTAGAGTAACTCTGCTAATACTCCAGGAGAAACAAAACCAAAAGGAAATCTGTAGATGAAATACATAAACCCCAAACCCGACAAACATTCTCTGTGACTTGGGCAGTGCTCAGATATGGACTCTCTGAACTTACCACTCAGTTCATCTGCATCCTTAGTTTGTCAAGACTGTGATTTTCCCCACCTCTGGTGACTGCTAATCAACCAGTAGAAGCTGAAACAAGGCCAGGTCAGTGTGCTACATAGTCTGCTTTATTTTTGTGCTAATCTAATCTACTTCAGTGGTTGTTTACCTTACATGTACATAAAGTAGGGTCACAGTAAGTTAACACAGAGTGAACTGAAAGCTTCCAGCGAGAGCCCAGGTCCTGCAGCAAACAGCAGCTGGCACTCTCCTCTCCTCGGGCTCCTGCCAGGATTTTATTGCTCTTCAATCAGTAATCCAAAATGGCATGTTGGAAACACCATGTGCTGCTGCTGGAGGTGCAGCCTTGAGACAGGGTGTGGGACACAGGTGCTTTTACTTTCTTTTTTATCTGATAATAGAATTTCTATTTTATAGCTTCTAGGAGCAGGATTATTCATTCAGTCTTCATCAAACTTCATCCGTGACTCTCCGTAGGAGCAAATTTTGCACCCAGACCTTCAAATCACAGGGTTTAGTTCCAAGCTGTGTGGTCACACCTGTCCATGTAACTCCTCCACAGACTTGTTTTGTCCACAGTGGTGTGACCTAAGGGTTTTCCCTCCATTAATTCCTTTGGATGGACATTGTAGGATTTTACTTAGTGAGGGGATAGACACCTCCAGTTTCCAGTCTTTGTCTTCATGTCCAGGCATTGGTGTGGCCTTGTATCTGTGTGACTTCATAAAAACCAACCTTCCTTTCTTTCTGTGTTTTTCCTCTTCTCTCCTGCAAATGTATATTTATAAAGATTTGGTATATCTTTTAATGTTGGGGGTTTTTAAATGCTTCAGTGTGGAGGATTTTTCTTTATGCCTAATCCAAATCTTCTTTGTTGCAATTTAAATTCAGTGCTGCTTACCACAGCTAAAGTAGAAAGATTTTACTCTGTGCTTCTCTACCTCTAACACCTCTTTGAATAACAGGGTTGTCGTCTCTTTAGATTAAGTGAATCCAAGTCTTAATTTTTTTTTCCCCCAAGGGTTCCTGCTTTTTTGATCTTTGATCCTTCTTGGTGCTGTTTTCTGGCCTCTCTGCAGTTGACCTGTATCTCTGTTGCTGTCCCAAACTGGACACAGCACAGCAGCTGATGAATTTCTGACCATCTGTGACATTGTTGCTTTGTCTTTGGAGTAAGATCTGCTCAAACACCTGCTTTTTTTCCTCCTCAAAACTGGTGTTTAGCCAGTTGTTCCCTATGCTGTTTTTAGATATGATTGTGCCTGCCAAACACGGTACCAGCACTTCTCACTGAATTACTCTGCTTTTTCTCTGCACCTTGAGTTTGTCAGGGTGTCCTGAATTGTCTCTCCTTACTTGTTTGGCAGCCCCAAGACTTGATGTATTTTTGGAAACACAGTAAACACATTTTGCCAGGAGCAAAGTGGTTAATGAAAGTGTTGCCCCTGGACATGTGGCACACTGCAGCAAAAATCCATTGGTTCCCTGCTTTGGAGGAGGGCGTTTTGTGGGTGGTTTGTTGTGATTTTGTTTAGCTTACCTACCTGCCTTGTTCTTAACAAAACTTTGCATGTTGCTTGAAAAGTCAGTGAATTACTTTTGTTGCCTTTCATCCTTTTCAAAACTACCTGTGACTATGCCATAAGTTACAACCAGGCTTCCCTCCCCCTCCCTAAATTCTTCTTAGCTCTTACTCATGTTTTTCTCTCTGTCCCTTCTAAGTTATCTGCAGAGTCTTTGCCATTTGCTAGTTCTGGAGTGCCGTCCACGTGCTCCTGCTTTAAGCTAACCTGTGATGACTTGGACATGGTTGTTCATGTGGTAAATGAGGCTCAGCCAGCAGAGGAACATCCCAGTTCTCTTAGGACCTTTTAAGCTGTTCTTACTCTTGCTGGCCTGATTTCCTATTTGCAGTGGTAGCAAAATGTTTAATTCCATCTTGTTTTCTTCCCTGCCAGTCCATAAAGCTTTCCCGAGAAGCCAGATCATTCCTTCTCCCCAGATTTTTGGGAAAGGGGCTTAATAACCAGACGTCGAGCTTCTCCCTTGGAGCTGTGTTCACCAGCCCTTTTGGAGAGGAAGCCAGAATGGAGCATTGTGGTGGTGATCCTGGGGCAGGAGCAGCTTGGATATTGGTGCTTTGCTTGCCCTGGCACCAGCTTGGAGCAAAGCCTCCCTCTGCAGGGAAGAGCCCCACGAAATCCCTCGCTGAAGTGTCGTCATCTGTGGGCTCAGCACCAGTTCAGACGGTTGTTGGCCATCTGTTCCCAGCTGACCTCTTTAGTGAGGGCTAAAGCAGAAAGAAAAGTACTGTCACTTTAGCCCTCATAGGGTCATCTGTCATTAGTCCTCCTTTCCCACTGAGAATCAAAAGTAATATTTCCTCTTGCTTCTTAATGAAGGTTGATTTATTGTTGCTTTTTGTATCCATAATGCCAATATTTGGTTTGCCTTCCTCAGTTTGTCCCCATGTGTTTGTGCTGGGTTTTTTCATATTCCTTCTTACTTATCTGACCTAGTTTTGCATGATGCTTTCTTTTTTGAGGTGATTGGAGAGCTTGTAATTAGGGACCAGCTTGACTCTTCTTGATTAATGACTGAGCCTAGATATCAAGGGAACAAAGCTGGTAGTTGAACGTCACACCAGCTCCTTGCCTTCACCAGTATTTACTCTGGAAAGGTCACAGAGTTGGGCCATGTGAAATGAAAGAACATCAGCAGGAGGAAAATGTGGTGGTCTAGTTTATCCATTCTAGTGGTCATGAAAACAAGGATTGCTGCTGCTATGGTGACCTCTTGCTTTATGTAATGTTCCTCCTAGACATGTGGATATCTGCTTCGTTGGTGACTTCCAAGAACCAATGCCTGTCTCTTCTGTGGGGCAGGATTTAGTTGTCCTGATTGCAGGCTGCCTTTTCCATTTCCAGAGTTTGCTGCACTTTTTTTTTAGTGTTTTCATCCCATTTCTTCACCACCCCTCAAGTTGTTTTCTGCCTTTGTGATCTCAGCCACTTGTGTTTTACTATTTCAAATCAGATCTTGAGGAACTTTCCAGGTAGTCATTTTCTTTGCTGCGATTTGAAACGGAATGATACCAGATTTTGAGAACTTGGGTGCATTGTTTCTAGTTCTGTTCTGTTGTCTGTGCTGTCCAGACCCTCTGTTACCTGTTACTGACTGTGACAATGCATTGCTCTATTAATTCCTTCCTAAACACCTGCTCAGCCTGCCTTGGCTGCCTGCTTTTGGGTGATGATTTGTCAGTTCCTTACAATTCTGATTCAAAGATTGTTTTTTTTTCTTCATTTTTTGCCCTCTGGTCAGCACTGTTAGGCAGAACACCTGCACAGAGATGCAGGATGTCCTGCTGTGTGGTATGGGAAGTCCAAAGCAGAGAAACACTTAAGCAGTTACGTGCAGTGTGTAGGACTTCTGTCAGTAACTTTCACAACTGTCAAGGGAGATTATTCCAGCATAAAGTTGGGTGTGGATTTAAGAGGGATTCTGGAATTAAGGTATGGGAGCTGTTCCCTCATAGTGCTAAACCAAAGGCTCCTGTAGACCAAGATTAGGAATGCTGTGCTGAAGGGAGGGTTTTCCTTCAGCATCTTACATATACAGACAAAATTCCTTAGGTTGTTAGGTCTGGAACAGTGTCACATAGAAGGAGAAGAGAGGCAGGTCTCTGTTTAGGCCTCAGCTATTGCAGGAACCTCTGAACTCTAAAACACTGTATGGGCAATAACACAAATAGACTCTGCTTGAAGTTTGTTCAACACAATATTCCCCAAAGACATGTTGCAAAATGCTGTCAGAATGTCACATTGGTGCTAATTCCAAATCCCAGCTGTGGCCTCAGCTGTGGGAGCAATCCAATGCCTGATACCAAGTAGAAAACTGAAGTTCTGCTTAGCTCAAAAAATAAAACAGCCGAGATTTGTTAATTTTGTAAAGGGATTAATGAGCCTTTCTGCAGTAGGCACTGATGGAGCAGAGCCACAGTCCTCAAGTTGTTCTGACCATGACCTGCAGTTGGTTTTGCTTTCCTGATCAGAGGAAGCTCTTAAGCTCATGTACTTTAGAGATAACCTTCGTTTAGGCTTGGATTTAATGAGCTATTTGCAATCTGTAAAAAGCAACGCTTGGTTCTGTAGTAAAACTCTCTGCTCATAAAAATCCCTCATGATTCCCATACAGCAGATCCAGGCAAACTCCTACAAGGATATTCTAAGACTCTTCCTGGTTTAAAACATAGGAGCTTGGTATTCATAAATTTTTTAGCATATTTCCTGTAATAAAGATTAAATTGTCGCTCAGGAAGTAAAGCTGCAGCACATGCCTTTGACAACGTAATCAAACTTTATATAGCTATGTTTTTATTGTTTTCCTTTTGTTTTGCTCTTGGATGACTAATTTCTGCCTACAAGTGACAGCAAGAGTTGCCATCTGAGGGGCTGCTTGGAGCTTTCTATTTGAAGCATTTTGAAAGCACATGTATTCAGAAGTGTCATTATGTAAATCAGTTTTGAAAATTGAACTCCATTAAAAATTATAGTATCATTTGCTGAGTTAATCTGAGGCTATTTTAATCTCGGAAATGAAAAAAAACCCAACCCCACAACCAAACCCCAAGTTTCTGTGAGCAGTGGCTCTTCTGCCTCTTGATGTGATAATTGTGGTCATAAAATGTGTTGTGTTTTTAATGGAGCAAAATGTTTGCTCTGCTTTGATTTGCGAAATCCACGAATGTGGTGTATTGCCTGCTTGAGGGAGGGAATAACATCTAGCAGTGCTTGGAAAAGGTCAAAACAGAACCACCTTTAGAGGACAGAAAGGCTGGAAACGGAGAAGTTCGTGGTGGAATCTGTAAGAATTAAGACTTTAGCAGTGATGAAAGTTGATCCCCAGGGTTGGACACTGAAGGTTTGGCTTTGGCCCAAGAGAGTTTGGACCAGATGATCTTCAAGATCCCTTCCAACCTGGTGTTCTGTGGAAGGAACTTGGTGTAAAAAAAAAAAAAGAGGCCTGACAAGGAAGTTGGGAAATATCCGTTCAGAGCTTAAAGAAAACTCTGCAGGTTAAGCAAAGTGGTGGTTTGTTTTCGTATGGGCTTTTTTGGTTTTGTTTTTAAATACTGCCCTGAGTCTTGAGGGGAGTTAAATGTAATTGTGGTGTTCTGGAATCGCTGTAATGTCGTGGGGTTTGTTAAGTACTGGCAAGAGGAAACCAGAATTTCTCATTTTGCGCTGACTTGTTTCATTCACCTGCTATAAAAAAAACCCCAAGAAAGACTTGAACTTCCCTGGCAATAGTGTGACAGTTTGGGAGAGTTCACTGGAGCACAGGCTTTGTAGAGTCTGGTGTGACTTGGGTAGGGAGCAGTGAAAATGAAGGGACTGGATGTTGTTTCTTTGTAGTTGCTGTGATCCTGGGGACTTCTGTTCTTCTCTGGAGCTAACAGGAATAAAGGCAAATCTATTACAGCTTCAACTCAGTTTCTTTGGGCAATGGAAGTCATCACTTTTTGTAAAGTCCCAGAAGAAGCCATTTAAAAGTACAGTTTTTAGTACCTTTTCCTTAAGCACAGTGTGCCATGTGATGCAAACAGCCACCTGCAGCTCCTAAGAGCAAATGTTCAAACCTTTACAGTACAAGGTGAGAAATGTGCCCTTTGAAGCAGTGGTGCAGGTGATGAATTTTTGGTCGTGACAGAAGGTGATTCAGTATTTAAAATACAGGTCTCTAATGCCCCTTCAGATGTTTGGACCTGCAGCTGCTGTTCCAGGCCTTGGGTCTTGCCATATTTGTGACTTCTGTAAATAGTGTGAGTGCTGTAAAGTGTCTAAAAGGGCACTGAGACCTAAACTGAGGCTTCTGAAACACTCACTGTAGTGTTTGTTTTGAGAAACACAAGGAAAGGGAATCTGGGTTTGATTTAGTGTGGAGCTCCATGCAGGATCTGTGTAAGCATTAAAGCATCTGCTGTGGTCAGGATCAGTATTTTCAGGCAAGTGAAAAAGCCAAAACCCAGGACAGCCTTCAGCAGCCAGAATCTCAAAAAATCAAGTAAAATGTTCCTTTTTTTTTTTCTTAATGAAAAGAGAGACTCTGTAGGAATATGAAAACTTGTTAAAGGGAGAATAAAAGAAACAGTTGAAAGGCAAAACGTTTTATGGGGAATGTTTGAAGACACAGTGTG
>NW_008685127.1:121484-126157 GCF_000695815.1 Acanthisitta chloris | reverse complement strand
ACACACACATTGTGATAAAACAGCCAAGCAAATAGTTTTGTGACTTAAAAACCCTTTTAAACAACAGCAACAACAAAATACAAACAAAAAGGAAGGGAGGGGAGAACTGTAGACTTTGGCAAGGTAAATGTAAAGCAGTAGTAAATTGGGCTAAAAGTGTTCTTGAGGAGCGATTGGAAGACATTGAATCTAATAGTAGTGATGGTAATGGCTTCAGCCCATCAGAAAGAGCATTCTCAGAAGATCTATAAGGCTGATAAATGATCAGGACCTGAAGAGCTGTCAAGGAAGATAAAATACTTATGGAGAAGTAAATGAATTATTTGCATTGGTATTTATTGGGAAGGATGTAGGGGAGGGTCATTGCTGTAACCATTTATTACAGTGATGGACATAGAGAGCAGAGATAGGAAGGTTTCCAATTGATTTTCTTCTTGATTTGGGACAATTCAGGTTAAATTTTAATCAAGATGCTACTGGAACAGTCTTGTTTTGTATCAGTGCAAGTTCTGCAGCTAGAATTTCTAGGGTGAGCACAAAATACGATTATTGGAGTTCACCCAGGCCTTGGTTTACTACACTTGAGAACAAAAAAAATGCAGATGAGAAATGAATACAGCATGTTTGATCAGAAAAAGAAGAATAGCTGGAAAATAATGTCCTTGCTCATGATCCTTGTGGTGTGTTGTGAATCACAGCTGTTGAAAGCCAACAGAACCTGCATTAATTACCTCAGTTTGTTCCTTTTTTTTTCAGTGCCAGACACTCCCTAGAATGTGTTAATATTAAGTAGTACTTATGAGTGATTGTGGAAAGAGGTTTCAAATAAAATCTGTCCTTTTTGGGTTTTCACTGCCTATTTTGTCGGTAGTTTCGATTTTGGAACAACTGTTTTTTTAATGCTTTTACTGCAGCATTAGTAGAGGCCTTTTTAGACATGGGCTATAGAAAGTTATCAAGACAAGTGTGGATTATTTACCTTCCTTGAGAAAAGTCATCTTACTGAAAAGCTCTTCCCAACCTTTGTTCTTATCAGGGAGAAAGAACAAGAAACACAAGAAGAGGAACATTTGATGGAAGAAAAGAAAAAGAAAAAGCAGGAAGAAAAGAAAAAGAAGGAAGGTGCTCAGAAAAAGGTTTGTTGGTGTTCCTGTTATAAATATTCCCTTCATTTGTAGGTGTAACGTGCAGGCACTGATGCTGCAGCTTCACTTCTGTGAGTAACTGACACAAGTGAGCAGTGCCATCAGCTTTGAGTGAGGCTGAGGGCAGCAAGTCATAGAATCATAGAATCAACCAGGTTGGAAATGGCCTCTAAGATCATTGAGTCCAACCCTACCATGGTCACTAGACCATGGCACTAAGTGCCACATCCAGTCTCATCTTGAAAACCTCCAGGGATGGGGAATCCACCACCTCCCTGGGCAGAAAGTCCCTACAGAAGCATTTGTGACAGTGCTTCAGCACTCCCCAAGCTGCTCACCATGGCCTGATGTGAAGGTGCTGCTCCCACAGCTGGGGCATGTGCACCTTCCTCACCAGTGTCAATGCAGAGTTACAGGGAGTGGTCCCAGGGGGCGCTGAAGGGACTCTGGGATCCAAGGCCATGGCATGTGTTCCTTGGTGTGCATTCTCCTGCCCCATTTTCTGCATCATATAGTTTGTTTTAGTCTTGAACAACCCTTAGGATATGGACAGGAATTGATCACTGTCTTTTCTGGTATAAAAATCAGGCATCATTAAAAAGGTGAGTACATTGCAAACGGATCAAAAATAGTGTTTTCTGTGTAAGCTGGTGGTGTGTAGGGATCAAAGGGATACTGCACAAGTTCACAGAAGTTGAGTTTTAAAAACATGAGCCAGCAACATGCTCAGGTGGCCAAGAAGGCAAGTGGCATCCTGGCCTGGAGCAGGAACAGTGTGGTCAGCAGGACCAGGGAGGGGATTCTGCCCCTGGACTCAGCACTGGTGAGGCCACACCTTGAATCCTGTGCTCAGTTCTGGGCCCCTCAGCTCAGGAGGGACATTGAGGGGCTGGAGCAGGTCCAGAGAAGAGCAGTGAGGCTGGGGAAGGGACATGTGCCATGAGGAGAGGCTGAGGGAGCTGGGGGTGTTCAGCCTGGAGAAGAGGAGGCTCAGGGGAGACCTTCTCACCCTCTGCAACTCCCTGACAGGAGGTTGGAGTCAGGTGGGGGTTGGTCTCTTCTCCCAGGCAACCAGCAGCAGGACAAGAGGGCACAGACTCAAGCTCTGCCAGGGGAGGGTTAGGTTGGATATTAGGAAGAGATTTTTTCTGGAGAGAGTGCTCAGGCATTGGAATGTGCTGCCCAGGGAGGTGGTGGATGCACCATCCCTGGAGGTTTTCAAGCTGAGACTGGATGGGGCACTTAGTGCCATGGGCTAGTGACCACGGTAGGGTTGGACTTGATGGTCTTTGAGGTCTCTTCCAACCTGGTTGATTCTGTGATTTTATGATAAGTTCACAAACACACTGTTGTGTTCGGAAAGCCTCTGAACCTCAAGTGAGGGAAGGTTGGGTGGGCAGATGGGGTCACTGCCATGTCACTTCTCATACTTTATCCTATCTCTTTGGCTTTAGTCAGAGTTAGCCATTCTTACATTCCTAATACATGGAGTTAAATCTTCTCCAGTCCTTAACTGGAACTAATGCCTGATTTATGTAAGCAGTTTCTGCTGAAAGGTAGGCCTGCCACCCTGTAATTGTTACGTACCAGTGTGAGTATTGTCAAGTAGTTGATTTCTGTTGTTCTTTTCTTCTTTCAGGCTGCTGAACAAAAAACCAAAGGTAAATTCATGTTTTTTCTTTGTGAATAATTTGATATTTTAAAAAATTGTATGAAAAAAAAGGGCTTGTGCTTTTTTTTTTTTTTTGATCTGTTGAATGGGGAGAGTGTGATTTGCTGGGATAGTTTTGTTCCTAAAGTCTTGTGGGACTTTATGTTGGGATTCTCAGTATAAGCTTTTTCGTTGCGTATCTGAGTATCCTATGCAGCTTTTGGACAAGAATATGTAATGATTAAAACTCTGTGCAACATGGCACAAGATATTCCATCTCTTTTGTCTAATATTAAGACAGTTTTCCATTTAGTTGTTATTTGTCTGTTTCAAAGACAACTAATTGCCACTCACTCCCCCTGTGTGCACAACTCAGTTCTATGTAGTGAGTAAACTCAGTTCATTGAGCTTGGGAGAAACTATTTCTCTCACTGCCACCACTCCTGGTTTCCTTTCTCTGTGGGTTTTCTGCTTGGGAAGTGGCTGGAACAGGTTTGCAGCAGAGGTAAGGAATGCATTCCCCTTTGGAGGCAGTGAGAAATGTCAGTGAAGCTGTGGCCTAAAAAAAGGGGAGGAAGAGTGGCAAGGTGATGTCTCTCTTCTGCATCTGATGGCTTACAGTTCCTTTGGTCTGTCCTTTGAGTTACATGGCATCACACGGAGCTCAGGGCTGTGGAGCAGTTCTGAAACAGTTAATATGCACTGTTATTGATGGATAATTAGGTGACAGACAGGCAAGCAGAGCTTCCCAGTTTCCCAAAGACTGTGAATTAGAGCAGAGCCAAGCCTGACACACTGGGTTGGCAAAACAACTTCTGTTTCAAACACTTTTTACATGTTTCACAGCAGAAATTATGTATCGCTGCAGTGATACTGAATTCAGAAGTCCTAACTGCATGGTGAAGAAACTGTAACAAAGAATTTGGTGAAACTCTCTCCTTTTCCTTTCCAAGTTTTTCCGATGTAGAAAGTGTGAGGTCAGAAAATGCTGGTGTGAGTTCTGTTGTATCTGCCCTGTGAGATGTCATGCAGTTTGTAACAGCTGGTTTTGCTTTCAGGAGAAGGAAGCAGAAGTAGCTAAGGCCCACTATAATGTAGGTACATAAAAAGCTTTGGAATTAAGATACATGAGAGTGAGTTCTGTCTAAATGGAATGTTTCTGTTTGTGCAGTGTGTTTCGTTCTCTGTATCACTCATCTCTGTGTGAAGAGGTTTCACTGTTCTGTAATGGATTATAATGACTTTTTAATACCACAGTTCAGTGGCAGATGTTATTGCTGTTGAAGTAACTAAACTCATTTTCACGTGTTAATGCAGTGGCTCTTTGTTTCTGCTAATAGTGAGACACTGTGCCTTGTGCTTTCCCTCTGTGGGATGTTCCTATTTCTGTCACTGCTGTGACAGCTTTGCCTTTAATTGCTTGAAACTGCCAAGCTGAAGTTTTTAGATAATAACTTCAGTTTTTCAGGTATGCTTGTGAGGTTGTTTCCTTCAAATTTTGGGACTGCATTTCTCCATCTGTTTGACTATCCCTGTGTTTAAGCATCCTGTCCTACTGCTGTAAAGGATGAATTGGGAAGAACACAGCAGTCAATAAGGGTAGTTGTGTTAGATTTGAAGCAGTTTGGGCATTTATTGTTTCATCTGCCAAAAGAGTGATGCACCTTTGTGGATTAGCTTTACTGGGAGGAGCTGGTCTGTCCTGTGGAGAAGCCAAACCTCCTGTTCATGCTTAGAGAAAGGCCAAGGGTTATTTACAGTCCTCTAAGTGATCCTTCTTTCAATTCCCATTGGCATCTACTAGTTGCTTTTAAGGTTGCTCTGTGGGAATGTTTTATTCCCACTTCATGGTACAGCTCCTTACATTTATCTTTAGG
>NW_008685127.1:106369-121461 GCF_000695815.1 Acanthisitta chloris | reverse complement strand
ATTTCTTAAAATACAGAAAATATGCAAAATTAATGAGAAGAAAAAACAACTGAACTTTTCCCCTAGAATATTCAGAGTTGGCTGTGAACTTTATTGCAGTGCTGCACCAAGGGTTTTATTTGGATATATTTTCAAGGATGAGTGACAAATGCTACTAGAATTTAAAGGCAACACAGGGATTACATTGAATTTGGTTGATTTATTTCCTGTCTGGGACACAACAACTAAATTAGCTGTAAGGATGGGATGGCACAGTGACACTTGAGTGTGTGGACTGCAGCACTGGATGGGCAGGATGGATTACATCAGACTAAAACTGGGCTGGAACTGACCATTGTGCAAAATGTCGATTTTGGTAGGTAAGATCTTTATAAATATGACTTGATGTAGCTGCTTGTGGTAACTTAAAATAATTCCTTCATTTTCTGGATGTGTCATTGAATTCTGCAAGTGGGTTACCATAGCAGTGAGAGATGCTTGCACCAGTTGGGTTGTGTTGGAGAACATAACTCACACAACTGCAGATGGGATATGGAAGGGTTTTTCACTTTGTTTTTCAGCTGACTGGAGACAATATGTTTGTACTGTTTCCTCTTTGCTCTCAGCAGTGTTTGTGAAGGAGAAGACACTCAGTTCAAGTGGGAGTTGATAAGCAGTGGGGAGGGAGGTTTGCCCTTTGGGTTGGCTTGTTCTGTGCTAGAAGCCTGTGCTGTGATCGAGATGCTTTTGAATTCTTTGCAGTTAATAGTAAGATTTTAATATATTTGTTGGAAAATGTGGAGGTGTTACCCTGCCTGGTAACGAGCTCGTGCCTGGTGTGGCCCCACTGTGTGCAGGGATGGGCTGCTGCACCTTCAGTCACTGGTGAGGCCTCAGGAAAGAGAAACTAGTAAGGAGGAAAGAGGTTTCCTGTGGGTGTATGTGGTGTGTTGTCAGTTAAATACTGCTCTGAGGCCTCAACCCGGGCTGAATGTTTCCATTTGTGATGTGGAGCACAAACTCCTTCCAAAATAAACACACATCTCCACCCAGAGAGGAAAGGTATGTGGCTGTGCTGGAGTCCCTGGGCCAGGGGTGGGAAGTGCTTCCTCGCATAGCTCTTGCATCTATTGAAACAAATTATTTTTTCAGTTTAAACAAGGCTCCAACCCTCTAAGTCTTCTCTACATAACAGCTCCTTCAGTTTCTAAGGGGTTTTTCTGCATCATTGTTTGCCGGAGTATTTTGGTGAGGCTGAATCTCTTTTATAAATACCCTGTTGGCAACAATTCTAAGGAATGCTGAAAGGAAAAAAGATTGAGGAGCTGATAAGTAGCTGAAATGTTTCTCAATTACTTGAAAACAAATGAAAGTAGTCTTCCTGTTCAGCTGGAGAGGGAGCACTGCAGAATTAGATGAGGTGGGAAATGAGCATGTTTTTATTGCACATCCACGTTACTGTTCTTTTATGGTAATTTTTTTGAGAACAGGACTATTGAGCACAGGCTATTAGTGTTTATTTTACATGTGTAAACTCTTGCCGGTTTATATGCACTTGATAAAGAAACTTTGTCTATAAAGGCTTCTGTAATGAAAACATTCAGCTGTAACTACCAGTACGAGTTCTGTTCTGTATGGTAAATAGTCACTGCTGTGGGAAATGGCTGTTCCTTCATAACTGCAGGGCACTTGCAGGGAGCTGTGCTGGTGGGAAATTCTCTGAGGTCAGTGTGTTTTGCTGCTTGCTTCTCCTCTAACCATCCTGCTGCAGGTTTAGTCAGCACACAGGTGATCAGTTCCTTGACTGCTTTACTCCCACCCCAGCTGAATGCACTTTGTCCAAAGCCAAGTGGAAGTGCTGGTATAAAATAGCTTAAGTGGTTTGTTACTCAAACATCTGCCAGAGTAATTGAAAGGCAAAGTCCAATTCTCCAGCATTATCTGCAATAAAGGTAAGTGTTAAATCTGAAAACACAGAAGTAAAAGAGGTCTATACTGCTTTTATTCTAACATATGAAACAAATATTTGGTTAGAAGTGTTAAGCTGGAGAACACTTGTATCCCTTTACTCTAGAGCAGAGTTCTACAGTCTGTCTCTTAGACCTTCCTGATCTTTGTGGGTCTGGCTTTGGCATGTTCGTGGCATGGGACCAGGAAGAATGAAGTGTGCTTTCTGAGGGGAAAATGGGAACTCAGCTCACTGCTTGTGGGTGATGAAGCAGCATTGCAGACACTGGAGGAGCTGCAGTAATCCTGGGATTCTGCAGCCTGTCCAGCACTGCCCACCCTCTGTTAAAGGGGTGAATGGACCCTGAGCTGAGCATCATTCCCTTCTGCCTGTGGTCTGTTCTGGAGCTTTCCCCTCCCCCAGGCTGTCTGGGCTGTGTGTCTTGGGACTTCTCACTGTGTGACGATTTTAATATGCAACTGGCAGAGTCAGGAAGGTTGTCTGCAGACTGAGAGATTGTTCTCCCAAGGTAGATGTGTTAACACACTTTATTTTGGGGGACAGAACAGAAAGCATTAAACAGTATGTGGTTGCTTGATAAACCATTGTGGCGTCACAAAGGTTGGCGTGCTTTCTTCAGGTTATATATCGATTTTTGCCTAGTATTTTTAATCCCACAAGCAGTGTTGTGTGTTTTACCTGGAGGAACATGGTCCAACTGGGTTATAAAGAGGAGTTAAAAGGACAAAAGAATGAATGAAAATACCTGCGATTCCATCCCCTGCACTGGCATTTCTCTCTGGGTGACAGGAGTAGTGGCATACCTGTCTTCAAATCCAGGTGTTTTCATGTTCAGATCAGCCTGGTAGGTTGTTGCATAGTTTTAAATTGATTCTATACTTATGCTACCCAAATGGGCTGTTAGTGTTCTCTGCTTGTGCTCCTTTGGCTGTGAATCACCTTCCTGTAACCTCCGTTCTGCTCACACAGAAATGCAGTTAATGCACACTGACAATGTGCTCTTTTTGGCTGTGGTAGATGTTACTGATGTTTAATGGTAGCTCCATAGAAATAAGGAAAAATGAAACTTTTTAGAGCCTTACCAGTATTTGAAGTAGAATTATGTCAGTGTGTAAGACAGTCTTTTTAAAAGGCAAGTCTTGAGTTTTTCTGGTTTGTGTCATATTACTGTAGGAACCAGCAGAGGCTTTTTCCATAAGATTAGAAAATGTGTTCCAGCCTACAAATCAGGTATGATTTACAACAGATTTACAACCTCTGACTCATTTGAGTATTTATAGCTTATGCTTGAGTATCTGCCTCTGCCATCTTGTTAGTTAAGTGCTGTGTTTGTACTGAACTGCTGCACACTGTAGTGACAAAATGTGCCATAAATCATCATTGCAGGAGGAGGGGGAGCACTGCAATAAGTTCTTCAATTAGAACTTAATATACAGTCACTTGATAACCTAATGATAACCTGTGGCCATACGTTAAGGCTTTGTAACACAGAGATGTTTTCCTTTTGATAAACGTTATCATGGTGGTGTTTTGCTATTGTGTCTTTAAACAAACAGGAATTTGTTCATAAAACCCACTGAGATATCACTTCTCTGATACAGGAGTAATTACCATTTTACAGCCTATGGAGGTAATTTGTGAGTGTGTGCCGTAATGCTGGGTGAAAAGGAGTAGCAAATGCAAAAAGCAGCAGCCAGGAGCAATTTTCATGTTCAAGGAAACAAGGCAAGAAGGATGAGCTGGGAGGTTTGGAGTTAACTAGTACAGAAAAAACTTTGGTTTCCTGCTTATTTTTCCAAGCCATGGAGTTTCTGGTGGCAATAGTTCAGTGGGATTTATTAGGCTTTTTGCTCTCATAAGTGTAAGCAACTATAAGTATCTTCAACGTTGCCATTAGTGAAGGAGAAAAATATAAGGGAACAAGTAAGTGTATGGATAATGTTTAGTAAACTACAAGCTATGTTTGGCTTTGTGAGCTCGTCCTGTGTTGATCTTGCTGGTTTGCTACTCAGAAGTGTCCAACTAGAGATTTGCATTGGTGTCTTTGTGCAGGAGAGGAGGTTTGTCAGAGCTGGGCACTCTGAGCCCTGAAACCAAGGGGTGAGAGTTCTGAGGGTTTAAGTCTTCCATGGCTCCTGTGATGCTGTAGATTCTGTAGCTTTCAAATAAACATTCTTCCCAGACAAGGAGGCACCAAAGCAATTAGGACAGGTTTTTGGGAAAAACATTTATCTCAATGAAAACCAAACAAACACAAAACTCTAGGGGTATTTGAAAATAAAGGAGAAACTGTGAGATACATTCTTCCTGACATGTTCTTGTCCTGACCTGGATTTAGAGGACACAGCTGCCCCCCAGGAGGTGCAGAGTGATCCTGTGTCTTTGCCTGGAGTTGCTGCAGCTTCCCACTGCTCCAGCACAGCACCTCCAGCCCTGGTCAGTGATTGCCTTGTGAGCTTTGCAGATTCCTTGTCTGGGGATAGAAGAGTAGGTAAAAGCTCAAGTCAGAGATACCTGTGCTCCTCAGAGGTAGTTTTTAGTCTCCTTAGAGCCAATCTGTTGTACTTTGCCGTCATGCACATTTAGACGTGTGCTTGTAATATAACTACAGGCAGAATATTGCTCTGGTCTTCCACGTGCTTTGCCTTTTTTCAGTTTCCTCAATTAGGAAATGATCTGAGCTTATCAGATTGAGAGTGGCAACAGCCTGACCTGGATGTATTTAGTTTTATGGCTAGATGAAAATGGGAGTTTTCCCAACACTAGACTCAGTTGATTAAAAGCATTTTTCAACTGCCGTAGATGTTGTAAGGGTTGATACCCTGTCTGAAGGCAGTAGGATGACATGCTTTCATCAGATTTCTCTTCACATTGTCCATTGTCAAATGCATTTCAAGCCTGGGACATTATCTCTACAAGAATACTCTGTGAAGAGAGAGTAAGCACAAATTAGGTAACACCAGTTTGTCTTGTCTCATCTAGACCTAATTGTCAGGGTGCTCCAGGGTGGGAAGTGCTCTCAGATAAATCCCTGGTTTGCTTTCTGAACAAAACTGCCAGTACAGTTGTTAACAGCTGTATATTCTAGAATATAAATTTTGACACAGTTACACAGTGGTGGTAGTGGATCAACCTGCGCTCTGGGGTTAGGTTATTCAGCTGCCCACAGTGGGTGCTTTCAGCCCCAGTGCAGTGTGTTGGAGCATGTAGGCAGTGAAAGGGCAAACTGCTGCACTTCTGGCCTCACAGCAGCTCAGGCGTTGGCAAATACGTTGTTCTTCTCTGTGTGCTCATAAATAACTATTTTCCACTTATAAATAGAATCCTGTCTCATACTTCTTGTCGGTTGGAGCATATATGCCCAAGTATTTCCATTTTAACATGTCATTTCTATGTCTGCTGATAAGAACACTGACCCCACATCTCTTCACTCTCTTCTCACCCAGCAGAGTCTGAGATCTGTTTTCTTGGCAGTGCTTTTATAGCACAGCTCACCTATTCATCAGTGTGCTCCTCCTTTTACTTTCTGACCTAAAGTCTCTCATTCACTTTTACTTCACTTCTAAAGAAACATATCCATGAGGGCAGTTTCTTGGCTGCCTCAAGGCCTGGCTCACTTAGCTTTTCATGGAGAAGGCAGCTAACAGTTTTCCATGAAAAAATGATCAATCAGCTCTGATTTATCTGCAGTCTGCTGACCACTTTCCATTATTAGATTATGATCTTGCTACCTGGAGGAGGCTTGTAATGCATATAAATATAATGCTGATAAGATCTGCAAACTGTTGGCTGGAAGAGAGAGAGGTTCACAGGAAATGCTTTGGCTCTCTTTGGTAATGATTGTTTTGAGGTCTGTGCTGGGTTTCTAGTGTTGCTTGATCCCTTCGTTGGGAAGGATGAAATCAGCTTTGAACTGTAACACTAGTGCATGCTCCTGGAGTAGTTACTGTACAAATGCTGAAGAGGGTTATCTTGGGAAAACAAAGGGAATGAAAACGTGGATTTGATTCTTTTACACTGTGTGTGAAGCCTTTGGCCTGAGGGACCTTGTGTTCTCCTGTTGACTGTCTGGTATTGACATTCCTCTGCTCTGAGAACCTAGGCTGCCTCTTGGCTTCCCTGTGTTTTGCTGGATTATTTGAATGTTTTTCCGGAGTCGTTAAAGGTGGTAGCCCATACTTTGCAAATCCTGCAGGTCTACTTAAAATGTCTGTTTAACCAGGTCACACTCTGGAAAATGCTGTAGAGCTTCTGATCAGGTGTGTGTGGTGCATCTGATCCTTCAGGTTATTCCTGAACCAGTTCAGGCAGTGCAGTGTGCATTAACATCCAAAGTGGTGGTTACTCATGAGGTTGATTGTAGGTCCAAGTTCACCACAAAGGGAGGTGATTTTTCCCTCTAAGCATCCTGTCTTGGCATTGTGGCATGGCAGCAGTGGCTCATGCTGAGCTGTGTGGGACCTGCATTTAATAGCACCACTGGATGCTTTGGACACTCCTCAGCTGCCCTGAGTGCATCAGCAGCTGTTACTACTGTTTGCCCATGGGAAGCAGCTGAACTTGGTGTGAGTCAGGGGCTTGATTGCCTCTTCCCATGTTAGCAGAAGTAGTTCTTACCACGGTCTCCTGAAGCTCTGTCCTCCTGTTTATGGGATACTCTGAACATTTCTGGCACAATTTCAGATCTGGCTGCTGTTGCTGTCTTTTCTTCAACAGTCTTTATGAGGCCAGGCTTTTCACCTTTTCAAGACCAGACAGGCTCTCATGAACTTTTGCTTTGCAGCACATGTGTTGCTGAGCTCCAGAACTGACAATTCCTCAACTCCATTAAAAATTCAAATGCCACACTGAGATCTTGTTATCCTAGGACAAGATATATCTCCTTAGATGGGCAAAAAGGGATTGTCTTAACCCTCTCCCCACTGTCAGACCCAGCAGATGTCTCTCACTAACCATTTTCCCCTGCAGGTAGTCCTTTGAAGTATACATTTAGCTGTATTACTTGCTGTATATGTATGAAGTATATAACTGTCTATATCTAAGGTGTTAGTTTCCCAACAGTTTCCGCTGCAGTTGTTCAGGCCTGATTGACAAACCCTGACAAAACTTCCTGCATGCTGGAGGTGGCAGCCTGTCCTGTCCTGCCACACTGTCAGTTTTCTTCTGGTGTGTGAGCATCTGGCACCTGAGCAGTGGCTCTCAGCTCAACAGGAGAAGTCTTCAGAGGGAAACAGGGAGAAAAGAATGTGTTTGGTGCTACATTTCTGACATAGGCTCCATCATAATTCTTCTCTTGGTATCTGCCAGCTTGCAAGAGTAATGATTTAATTTTTTTTCTTTGTCCTGTAGTTATTTCTGATCTTGCCCAGCAGCTACCATGGGAAATCAAATGGGAGCTCGTCTTCGGCTTCCTTGGTTGTTTTGCAGTTCCTTCCCAAAAAGGATCTGTAGAAGGCTTTGTGATTTGGTGCCTTACTGTGGCTACTAAGACTTCCAAAAAAAATCTAATTCGGACTTAAAATGTCTGGATAATTACTTAGGTGCATAGTAACAATGAACACTTAAATCCATAATCCCATTTTACTGATACCTGGGACCTAGATGGGATGTCAGAGCTCACTTTCTTCCACCCCACGGGGTTGTCACTGCATTATCACACCCTTGCTTTTCATATTTGCTTGAGATTCAGAGAGTATTTTAATCCTTATTTACCATATTTTTTAATGGTCCTTCCTTTCCTATGGGCATTTCACAGAACTGGAGCTGGTGCTGATGTCACTGTCACCACCAGCGGCAGATGTGACAGCACCGTGTGCTCCCTCTGCTGTCACCAGCTGCATCCTCAGCACAGACACAGCTTCCTTCTGAAAACTAAAGCAGTGATGTGGTTTGTAGTTCTGAAAAAGGGTTCATGTTAGATAGGGCCCGTTTTTGGCTCAAGGGTCTTGATGAGTCTGTAGTAAGAGTTCGTCAGGGTCATGGGGACAGCATTTACCTTCCTTGTTATTTGCACTGAGATCATGGGTTTGTCTCCCAACTGACTATCCTACTCCAGTCTGCAAGAAACTACTTTAAAAAACAAACTTACCAATGCATTGCTAGGTAGATCTGCAAATCCATTAAAGATCTGTTACTTTTGTACCCTGCCTAGCTAGATGTGGTGTTTGCCTCTTTGTTTGCAGTTGGACTTACTGCAAAACATTTTCCTTTTTTTCTGCCAAAAAGCAGAGAGAAAACTCATTGAAAACTGGACACAGTTACTGAAAGTGTGGGAATTTACCCAAGTGTGAGGGGAGGAAGAATCAGGGTGTCACATGTTAAGCCAAACTGTTTTTCACAGGTGAACAGTCCTTAAAATGCTGGTGTTGTTTCTTTTAGCCAAGTCTGAGCACAGCTCTAGGAAGTAACTGTGTGCAATGCACATGGAGTAATTACATATTCCTTCCTAGCAAGGGGAAGACATGTGTCTAAAATAAACTGAGCAGAATTTCTGAATTAAAATGAAGTAATAATATTAAGTTATTATTAGTAATCTTTATTAAAACATCTTTAATTTCTTTTAACATTCATGTAATAGAATCTGATTTACTGGGAGTGGCATTTAATTAATTTAATTCAATTTAGAGAGTTAACTCTATTACATATTAGTACAGAAAATTACCTCTGAACAGTCATTTCTCACTGGTGACATGCAATAAGTTAATTTAGCTCCGAGTTCGTTTGGGTGCATTGTGAGTTCTTGGTGAAAGTTGCTATGGGAACAGCCCCATCACCCAGAGCTGTCATCTGCCACAACAACCACCTTGCACAGCTCTGGGCTGTGAGCACATGGAGCTGCTCTGCTTCCTCTGGGCCTGCTCTTCCTGGGCAGCTTGGGTGCTGGAATCCTCAGTGAGGCCAAGGAGTGGGGAAGAGCATCCTCAGGAGTGCTGGGGCACTGCTACCCCCGTGCAGCTCTGCCCTGCTCACTGAGGCTTCTCTGTCACACTGTGCACAGCTAATTGAGCTCAGTTTGCTGTTTGGGCTTTGAAATTATTTCAGAATCCCTGTCAGATTTTAGCTGGCTTTTATTTTGGAGATTTTCCTGAAGAATCTGAAAAGCAGGAGGTCTGAAAACTGCTGGAACTGCTTTCTTCATGCTCCTGAATAATTTATGTCCTGTTTTTCTTATGTGGCATTAATGCATGATGGCACCGGAGACATGAAAAATCTGTTCAGCTTAAACTGAATTAATGAAGAGTTTGGTTCAGATTTGGTGTTGAATCTGAAATGAAGAGTTTGCTTCCCATTCTTCAGGCTTGGCTGTCAGGTAGATGAACGCTGAGTTCAAAACAAAAAATCTTCCAGGAAAGAGGTTGTCAGTGAGAAGCTCATTCAGAAAAACACTATGGCATATCAACTTTCATGTTTAGATTTAAGAGGAAGTATTAAAAGAACTGAAATATAATTTTTAAGTTCAGGGTATTTTCTTCCCCACCTTCTCCCCTGAATCTGTGTGCAGACTTAAACACTTGTTTGTTTGTTTTATCTCTAGTGCATGACTTTGATTTAATTGGGTTTATCCAAGTAGGGGATCATTCTTCCTTTTGGGTTTCAAGTTTTTCTCAGCTGCTCATTTCTGAAGGCAAAAGAGTGACATTTCCATGGCACTGCTTGTCTTTCCAATACTAGGAACTGCATCCAAAGTAGGATATAGAACCCCAAACAGGTTTTTATGGTAGAAAACCTGTGAAATTTTCAGTCTCCTAAAATGGTAATGATGGGGGGGATGTATGTTTTTAAGAACCTACTTGCTGAGAGCATTGATTGTCAAAATTTGTGAACTATAAATGAACACATGTTCAGTTTTCCCAATAAGGATTCAGACTTCTGTCATCTAAGGCTAAAATATTTCAGGTTTAGCTTTCATGGAGTTGGCTCCATGCACTGTTTCTCAGGGTGATGTTACCTGAAACTTGGAGTATATCCACACTGCCCAGGAGGGAGGAAGCTGGTCCATGCTGGACACTGTTGGCTCTGCTTCAGTTCTTCATGCTGACTGATTTAAAATGATAGCTCAGATACCTCTATGCTATCTTTAGAGCTGTAGTATAAACATATTAAGTCTTCTTTGTAGCTAGAATGTGAACTGGAAGGGTTATGCCAAAATCAGAGAGGCCTTTTACTGGTTGCCTACAAAATTGTTACTATTTTAGTACTGCACATAAAATATTCATTTGGTACCATAAATGTACATGACAGGAGAGCCAAGGCTTTGTGTTTACACGGGACTCTAGTCAATGTGACATGTATGCCCAGTCCCATGATTCCAGCAGCACAGCAGTGTCAGTAAACATTACACTTCATATCTCACCACAGATCTGTCATCTTTCACGGGCATGTCTGAAAGGAGTTAAATGGCAGCACAGCCTGCTCCCCCTGCACCCACCCCCAGACAGAAATAAAATACCTGGGGAAGCTGTGTTTCTGGTTTCCAGAAGAAAAACGTGTCTCTGTGTCTGGTGACTGTGATGTGTCCAGGCTGTTCCCCCCAGCGTGGCTTTGGTGTGTTATCCACGCTCCCCAGGGCATTGATCCTGGGCACGTGTGCAGGCTGCCTGCACAGCTGGTGGGTCAGATGTGTCCTGGACACATCGATCTCTCTGCCTACATGTTAGGATATTGATCCATAAATACACACTGGCACATTCCAGAAAATAGCCAGTGCTTACCTTCTTTTGCAAGCTCAAACGTCAAAGTGGAAAAAGAGGTTGTACCTATTGTAGCATTGAATGCTTAGTGTTCTCAATTGTCCTGGCTGGAATGGCAGCACTGAGTGTACCCTGGGATACTCTGAAACTCCAGGAACATCTGCCTTGTTTGCAGACACCACGAGTACAGCACATAATCTGAGTGTGATAAAATCTGGGTGCTGCTTACTGTCACTGCGTTTTGTTTTCAACAAGTCTCAAGGCTTGTTCATGTGAGCTGTACCTGTAGATCCATCATTGTTCAAGTGACAAAGAAATGTCAGGCTCTTGTATACAGTAATCTGATGGATGCTGAGATTATTCTCATTTTCAGTCATTTTTTCAGTACTAATTACTGCGAATTTTCATATTTATCTGTTTATGTGAATGGTTTAATATTTGGATTTCTGCTGTTCAGTCCATGCCTGCAAGTGCCCTGTGGGAAGGTGAAAAAAGAATGTGTCTGGTGTGATGGCTGCAATGCTTTTGCATGTGACAACTGTGTAAAACATTGTCTAATGAGACTAAACACACACACTCAGTTTAAGGGATTCAATTCCTGGTTCTGCCCAGACTTCTTATGTGACTCTGTCTGAAGTTATTTAATACGTTGTTATATGCTTGGATTTTCCCCCCTAGTACTTGTAGTGATGATAGTGTTGGTTTTGTGTAATTTAACTTTGTCTCCTGTCTTCTCTGACTCTTTTGTGTAGTTACTGTTGGGGTTGCATTGCCTGGAGCAACACTGAGGAAAGGTTTGGAGGGTGAGAGCAGAGGTGGAGGGAGCACAGTGCCTGTGGCTGGTTCCTGGGGACAATGCTGTGATCCTTTCCTGTGTTACTGAATGGTGGGGATTCTGTTTGTGAGACTTGTGCCCTGTTGGTGGGATGGAACTTCATGTGTTTCCCTAGTGAGTCTTTACGAAATTAGTTGGTGAAGTTCACATGTTCTAAAGACTCTGGGAAGGAACACAAGATGTGAATTCTTTGGCTGCGAAGAGGCCTGAACTCTTTTTCTCCCCCTAAATTCTATGATGCTATGATAAAAAAACTTCTAATAGCTTCATTATTTTCTTTTTACAACCTGCAAGTTGTCTTTGCAATGTCAATGTGTTGCCCTGCTCTGGAGGTGGGAATTGAGTTTACAGGAGTCTGAGCTCAAAGTTAAGTGTGTGATGATGTGCGAAAGGAAGGAAATGTGTCTGTGCTGAGATGTCAGAGGCTTCGGGACAGATGGGTCCTTGGGACCAGCTTCTAGCTAGATGTATTCATTTATTGCTGCTTTCCAAGGGGTGAGTATTTGGCCAAGCCTGTGTGTGGAGAGAAGCACGTGATTAATACTGATATCTGAGTTACATGAATTCATAAATGTGCCTTCATATCGCCTGCAAATTGGAGAACCATCGCTTGAAGGAAAACAGATGAATTGTTAAGTCTTGAAAGTTACCATCTGTTATCAGTTCACATCCTGAAGGAATGCAGCTATGATAATTTAACTGTTCCGTTACCCAGAATTGGTTCCTAGCTTGGACTGCTGAGTTTGAGGCCTGATGTACATGGTCCAATTTCTGTTCATCAGTTAGATGACAGCAAACCCCATGTGTGTGCACTCAGAGCCTTCAACAAACATGAGAGAGTTTGGCTTGCAGTGCAAGAGCATCATATTTGCTTTGGATTATCAATCTATTGTTGATGACAACCTATCAACCTAATTAGCTGTACCATTTTTAATGGCACAGCTAATTAATGGTGAATTTAAAATTAAAATGATAATCAGTGCTAACACGGAGGAAAGCAGTGAGGAAAATATTAAAGCTGTTAAAAGTGTAAGTATTCTTCACAAGACTCTGCATGTGAAACCAACCTGAACAATGTGGAATGGGATTGGAGAAAGCTTTTAAAAATACATGTTGAATCACCCAAATCAGGTTTTGTATCTTTCCCTCAGAAGAAATATTTGTCACCCTCTCTGCTGACAGATCTGAATGAAAAAAAATGTAGATGCTGTTCCAGAAGGGAAAACAAAATCTCGTGTGTGAGCTCTGAAGTACACAAGGATCTGTGTTTTTATGAAGAGCTTCTCCAGTTCTTAAGAGAAAAGTTCAGCCTGTGCATACAGCCTTGTGTCAGCAGGGTTGTGCTCAGCCAGTTTGGTGCACAGAAGCTGTGCCGCAGGGTGGGCTGTGCTGGGCTGACACAGGATGCAAACCCTGCTGTGGTGGAGGGGAAAATGTCACTCAGGATTGATACAATTTCCAGTTAACATTAATCAAGAACGAAACAGAGAAGGTCCAGACATCAGGACTGAGGAAGAAAGGCACCGTCTGAAACTTATTTAAAAACCGGCTGAAGCTGCAGGGAGAGCTGTGACTATCAACCTGGGAGAAAAATGATTTCTTTGTCATGGCTGAGGGAGGTGGGAGAACAGAGCAAGATGGATTTGGAGCTCTGTTTTACATGTGGTAGAAAGTGATGCTAGAAAGGTTCTCAAGAGCTTGTCTGTTCCACCTCTTGCCCTGAGACAAGATCACCAAACCTTTATCATGTCTGCAGATAATCCTTAATCATTCTTATTAGAAATGTAAATCTAAATCTTCCTGACTGATGTTTAAACCCAGCAAGTCTTGTCTTATTCATTGTGGAATGGAGCAGGTTATTTCCTCCTCTTCCTTTGTATTTTTTTCCTTTGTGTGTACCCAGTGTCTTCTAGGCTGAACCACCTCTTTGCCTCTGTATGCTGCGATAGTTGCATTTCCAGATTTCCTTTTCCTTCGTGCCCTTTCCAGGTGGTCCAGCTCTATCCTGAGGAGAGCTGGTTGGCTGTGGGTCCAGGCAGTGCTGCACTGAAGGCTCTGTGGTGCCAGGCTGAAGTAGATGAGTTACTCTGAACCTCATAGCTGAGTGTTTGTTACAACACTTGCCTTCTTACAATCTTTTTGATTGATCTTTCACCTCTCTTTGGCTTGTGGTCTGCTAAAACATCGCTGCTTCTCTGCAGAACTGCTGTTTGTGTTCTGCATTTAATCCTTCCTGCTAATGACGTGACTGAATCGCAGTGGTTTTTTTTCACCCACTTCTCCCGTTCATCATTGCTGAGTTCTGATCCTATCACACAGCAATCTGACCACCCCCATCTTCTTTCTCCCTAGCTTGGTGTCATTTGCAGATTTAATAAGGATATCCTCTAGTCCATCATCCAGTTGTTAACGAAAATATTGAGCAGCGTAGGCTCGGATCAAGTCCCCGTGGAATCTAGTCTGAAACATCCTTCTGTTTTGACAGCAAACCATTGATTTTCCCAGAGAACATTTCAACCAATTTTACATTTTGCTCACATTTCTCCAATTTGCTTATGACAGTATGAAGTGAGAATGTCATTTCAGAAGCTGTTACATAGTTATGATGTATAGAGAGAGCTTTGGGTGGTGGGACATGGATGGGAAGTGTGAGAAAACAGGGAGAACTTGTGTGAACTGAAGCAGATGATGGTCTGAGGGGAGGGGGAAACAAATGAGTGTCAGGGTAGGAGTCAGGGGTCAGCTGGATTTGTGGATACACTGCTCCAGAGTCAAAACAGAGGGGGTGAGAGATGAAGTCCCCAACGTTTCCCTATTTCAGACCTTTGCAAAAAGTCACCAGTTAAGGTAAGACCTGTTGTTGAAGATGGTTGAGAAATCCTTGTGGTTGATTTAGAGGTTTTCCGTGACCTTTGTAGCTTCTGTTCATTCCTAGTCTGACTTCAAATTTCCTGGCAAAAAAAGGTTCTGTATAGAAGGGTCTGTGTTGGTAGAAGTGAGAAGTCTGTCAGGAGAGGTGGGTTATGGTGAGAGGTGTTAGAAGTGGGATGGCAAAAGTCAAGAGAAGGAAGTGGAGAGGAAGGAAGTCTGGGAGGGGAAGCAGACGATGCACAGTAATCAGTTGGAGGTCAAGTGGAGGGGGGAAATGAAGTTAAACCAGGAAAAGGCTTTATTTGTTCTGAGTATTAGATACGTGATATCATCAAGAATTGGTACAAAGTCGAGGCATTTTTTTTAAGTAAATGGTGATAAAGTTCTAAAGCCACATGTAGTTTTTACTTTTATCTTTGGATTTGTGCTTTGATGTCACACAGCAGCTTCTGGTTACATTATTAAAGCCATTATGAGTCCTTTGCAAAACGAGTTTTGGGTTTCTCTTGGCTTTAGACTAACTGTCCTGCAGGGTTTGGGTTTTTTTTCTTCCAGGAGAAGTTTGTGAGCTTGGGGAAAGGAACAATCCAGACAGGAAACTACCCATTTGTGTATAAAAGCATTAGAAAATCGGGGTTTATGCAATAGTTTGAGGCACCTTTGCTGTTGCCAGTAGATGTCACTGTGGATAACAAATCCCAGCGCTTGGGAGACAAAGGAGGTAATTTGCTAAATGAAAATTCAGCCT
>NW_008685127.1:99531-106349 GCF_000695815.1 Acanthisitta chloris | reverse complement strand
GGGGGAACATTTTTTTTTTCCAAAAGACTTTTGTTAGCATATAAAAATGGGTTTCACACTAATGAGGACATCTATTTTTGCCTACGACAATCCTGTGTTTCGTGGCTGCCTTCCCCCAGCTTGGGTAAGTTGGTGGCTCTCTGTGTGACCCCAGAGGGTGTCAGTGTGTGTGCTCCTGTTCAGCCTGATTTTTGAAAGCCTTCAGTGTTCAGAGGGTGCTCCAGCAAGCAGCGCTCGTCGCTGCAGTGTGTATGTGCAGGGAATTGGTCATGGAGGAAGTGGCTTCATTAAGGTTGATTTGGAGGGGGGAGCAAGATGAGGGGAAAAAATTGCCCATATGATTGGCTGGGAGAATAGCTCTGAATTATGGGATCCATCTGTTTCCTGTAATGAATTCATAAACCCATCAAACAATGACCTGAACGAATTGCTGAAGGAAAAAAAAAATAATACACTGGCATGATATGTTTAACGCAGTGAGGCATTGGCATTGTATAATCAAAAATTCTCCTCACATCCAGCACTTTGTAATGGAGCTGCTGTGTTTAATAGAAGCTGTAAATAAATCCTGTCACAGTAGCAGCCAAGAATGCATTTCTGGGTTTAACTGTTTCTCTTCTGGAATGTCTGGTCCTCGAAGGCTTTAGAAATGCAAGTTTTATGGAGCTGGAGTTGGGGGATTCTGAAATATAGAGAAATGTTAATGAGGTGAATGAAAGGAAAAAGCTGCCATAAATCAGTATTATGTGGCTTAACCAGTTTCTTTCATTTATGCATGTTCTTTCCTTATGTCGTAGAAATGTACTTAAAAGCTATTGTTGTAATTGAAATCTGTTAGACTGATCCTATTCATTATATTAATAAAATCCACCTACAATTGCTCGTAACACTTTTTTATGCAGTTGGGATTCCCGAGATTGTAATCATCAAAAAGCATATGGAGTAATTATTGGATTTGTTTGGGTAAAATTGGATTAAGAAGTTTAGATACCATTAAGTACTGATAATTATTACAAGCAAGCTCATTGTTTAGTGTATGTACAGCTCGGAATGGAGAGTAAGCAGATACCCATCACAAACATCTTGAGAGCAGCAATCTCAAGGCTTTTATTTTACGCCTTTAATTGTATTTTTGCAAGAGGCTTTTCCACTCAAACGTTTTCGCTTCAGCTCTTGAATCACGTGCTAGTTATGAAAATCACTTGGGATGAAATCCTTCCCCCCATACATTCTAAACAACATTTTAGCGTCGGAGCAAATTTAGCCATAGAGGGTGTTTTAATTCCTGGATTTCCAGCAGCTGCCCACATGGCATTAGCTGTGACAGCGCATTACGTGCAGGTGAAAGGGGGGACAGGCTACTCCTCGGGGGTTGGCAGGGCTCTCACAGCTTGGCAGGTCACCCTTGGGGCTGATTAAACGCTCGGTGCGTCCACATCGTGCTGACCACCAAGACGTCCTGTCTGCTTTGCTTCTCCACCCTGCAGCCAGCTGAAATACCTTGTCTTTGTGTGCTGTGTGTCCTGCCAGGGATAGACATCGTCTTGGAGCCCAGCCCTGCAGGAAGGAGAGTGGCTGAAGGGTTTAAAAAGATGCTGCGAGGGCAAATAATTCTGTGGCTATTAATAATTAGGACATCCAGAGTAGAGACTCTGAACATTTGGGTATTCCTCACAGTGCACAGCAAACGGAAATTGCTGCTTCAACATTGCTGAGGATGACTTAAATAAGCAGGGGCTAAGTTTTTCCATAGAATGCAGTCGTATTGTCTTTGTAACATGTATTCTCCAAATATTGTTGCTGTACCTAAAGTCTGAATTCTAGCCTGGCTGAAGCTGGAATTTGGGAATCGAGCCCATTCCTATGATGATGTTCACTCTTTTAGCTTTATTCCCTGTCAATGGTGTAATTAAGTGGTTATTTTCCAGCTCCCATGATTTGTAGACACAGTATTCTTTCAAGAGCTTCCATTTAACTACTCCTAAAGAGATTTTGAGGTACAAAATAAAACCCACCTTGCTGTGCTGATTGGGGGAAAACCAGCAACATGAATATAAAGAAATACTTGTATTCTAAAGCACAGTGGTATTTTGATTTTCTTTGTTCTTTCCTCTGTGATTCAGAAATCAAGTCTCTGACACTGAAAGTGGGTTTCTCTGGCCACACCTTTGTGATGGAACAGCTTTTAATTTGCATGTTTATTCTGTGGTTTGTGTTAGTGATGTTTTTATATAGATAGATGTATGAACACCTCGTTGGAAGTATCAGATGTGATTTATATGTGCACAGTACTGAGAGTATGATGCTTTTAAAAAGCAGCCTGGCTTGGTCTCTGAAATATGCTTCCAATTAATTAATATTCCTCAAGAAATCTCAGGGCCAGACAAATCCCTACTCCGCTGGCATCGTGCCAGTCAGTGATTTCCATTCTCTTGTCCTTTAACTCCTCTTCCCTGGCATTCCCTCTCATCTGCTGGCACAAGGGTTTGTGTGCCTGGTCTGTTAGCCGAGTTGGAGAACCTTCCTGGCTGGAGTGGTGTGTTATTTTTGGTCCATCAGCCTGTGTCTGCAGTGCTCCTGGTGAACCTTGTGGTGAAGGACTTGCAGCTTCAGCCTTTGCAGAAGTACTGAGCCTTCAGATCTCCCTGTCTGTAAATGCTTGTGTCTTTGGAGTGATGATAGTAGTAGTAGCAGGTAAATGCTTACACCTTTGTAATAGTAGTAGCACTAGTAATAGGAGTTGAACAAACACCCATTAAGATTAAGTCATATTTTCTGTCATGTGGGTGACAAATTTATTTATAGTATGGAAACAAAATGGTTTTCACATACATGTTGTTGAATATGCAGATTTGGTATTTGAAAGTAATTATTCTGCATTCCATGACACTTTTTATGTCCTTTTTTTTTATTGTCAGAGTAGGGATGGACTGTTTGGTACCAAAGCTGATGGTACATTTTGGAAAGGTAAAGGTTTATTCTCTGCTCTTCAGGTGTTACTGGTACTTCAGTTTTGATTTATGTTCAGAGTTCCTTTTTGTGTTACAGATGTTGACATAGATGAAATTGTTTAGGCTTCCAAAACAAACATCTTGGAGAGGCAAAGTACTGATGGTTCTGTCAAACTTGGAATATTTTCCTTGTTTAAGTCCCTGCATGCTTTCACCCTCAGCTCAGCACTCCCTTGGTGCTGAAACCACCCTCAGCACTCCCTTGGTGCTGAAACCACCCTCAGCACTCCCTTGGTGCTGAAACCACCCTCAGCACTCCCTTGGTGCCTGCTCACTGCTGCTGCTGTGGAATCAGCATCAGTTTTCCAGGCATACCCAAGCCTGGGGAGAGGCTGAGTGTGGATTTATAGCACATAAAACACAGGCTGAGCTGCAATTTCACCCTTGTTGGCCATGCTTGTGATGAGCTGGAGCAACTCTTGGGTCTGTAGATCTAGGAAGCCCAAAGGTTTTCTCTGGGTGACTGAGCAGACTGGTAGCTGCTGCCAGGTGAACTGGGCAAACAGTGCAGTTCCTGGCCTGGCACTGCCATTCCTGGCCAGTGCCATGCCTGCTCCCTCCTGGCTGTCCCAAGGGCACCTGGCACCGCTGATCACTCCATGCCAGGCTGTGTGGGCAAATTCCAGGGTGGCCTGGTTGGCTTATTGCAGGCAGGGTTAGTGTGGGGCATATCAGATGTACATATGGAGACCAGATGTAGCCTGAGGTGTCCTGAAGTGCTGATAGTGAAGGTTTGGATAAAGACCAGGAGAAAAATCAAAACTTGTGTGAGTACTGTAAAAGCTGGTGGATCAGGTCTTTTAACTTGTTTTTGGGAGCTAATGAGAAGCCTGAAAATGTATGTTTTGTGTGATTTGACGTTAATATTGGCAATCTCACCTCCAGAACTGATGAACTACAAAGGCAGTGGGGGCTCCAGGTGGGTACAGCAGTGTGCCATGCACTCTGAGTGAGCATTCAGTTCACTGTGAAATTGTCTCAGCTCTCATCTCCTCTCTCCTCTTTTAAACCATACAGAAAATTTGTTTCAGTCAGGAATAAAAGTTCCCAATGCCATCCTAGGCAATGAGTTTTGCCTGTGCAGAAAGTTACATGTTTTGCCAGCTTTTATTTGGGAGACTGGAAAACATTATCCCTTCGCTCAGTTACAGTAAAAAAAAAAAAAAAAAAAAAAAAAAAAGACAAAACGCAAACAAAAAACCAAACAACAAACCAAACAAAACCAACAAACCACAACTCATCTGATATTAAATCAATGTTCTTGTTTTTAATGCAGTGCCAGAACCTATTAAGACCAGTTTAAGCCAGCCCCAACCTGCCGGTACCGGTACCAGTACTTCCACCAGCACTATTACCAACAGCAGCAATGGCAAGCGTGCGTCTGCTAATGGGCAGCAGCCAGCTGCGTCCCGTTACCTGCCTCGAGAGGTGCCTCCGCGCTTCCGCCAGCAAGAACAGAAGCAGCTCCTAAAGCGAGGGCAGCCGCTGCCCACCGGGGCCCTGACCGGCACCAGCCCAGCGCAAGGGACTGCAGGGGCGAGTCCTCCTCCACAGCCAGGAGCAGGGGGACAGCATCATCCCAGTAAGACCCAACCAGGTAAGAGTTGTCACCCCATGGGAGATCAGCTGGTTCTTCATCGTAGTGTCGTAGTTTGTGAAGGGGTTGGAATGGAGCTTAGAGGTTATCTAGTCCAAACCCTCTGCCCTGGGCAGGGACACCTCCCACCAGAGCAGGTTGCTCAAGGCTTTAGCCAACCTGGCTGTGAACACTGCCAGGGCTGGGGCAGCCACAGCTTCCATGAGTAACTTGTGCAGTGCCTCATCAGCTGGTTCTTCATCGTAGTGTCGTAGTTTGTGAAGGGGTTGGAATGGAGCTTAGAGGTTATCTAGTCCAAACCCTCTGCCCTGGGCAGGGACACCTCCCACCAGAGCAGGTTGCTCAAGGCTTTAGCCAACCTGGCTGTGAACACTGCCAGGGCTGGGGCAGCCACAGCTTCCATGAGTAACTTGTGCAGTGCCTCGAGCTGAGGTCCTCCAGCCCTTGGAGTGTCTTTGTGGCCTCCTCACTGCAGCCTCCAGCAGCTCCACATCCTTCTGATGTTGGGAGCTGCAGAGCTGGACACAGCACTGCAGGTAGGGCCTCAGACAGACATTCCATTGCCACAGCCTCCCTGGGCAACCTGTGCCAGTGCCTTACCACCCTCACATTAAAAAAACTTCTTCCAAATGCCTAATCTAAATTTCTCCTCTTTTAACTTATCCCCATTACAGAGATGTGTCCTCCACTGTTAGCACAGGTGTTGGAGAAACTTTAGCAATGCTAAGAATTGTTTCAAAATAACAGCTTAGAAAGCAAAGCTGTTGCTCCTCCTTGTACAGAATATGTAATTTCAAGCATACAATTCTAAAAGATTTTTTTGCGTATCCAGACCTGTGGAGTTGTTTTCCAGTTTGTTCTTTCCCCCCTGTTTATTTGATGGTTATAATAGATATGATCCTGAGATAATGTAGATGTTTCCGTAGTGACCATTCTTACAGAAGTTTTGTTAATTTGAGTATTGCAAAGTTTTCATCTATCATTTTGGTAATTTTAATGCTCTTTGAAGTGTGTTTTGCATATTTTAACTAAGTTCTGTTGTGATGCATTTCTGCCTTTACTTGCTTATGTTCTTAATTGTTATTTTCACACTAGGAAACTAATGCTATGGGAGAAGTAGCTGTGTATCTTAGGCCTTTATGTCACTTCGTTACATCCTTTGCAGATCATAGAATCATGGAATGGTTTGAGTGGGAAGGGAAGTAAAGACCATCTTATTCTAACCCTCTGCCGTGGTCAGGGACACTTTCCACTAGCCCAGGTTGCTCCAAGCCCTGTCCAGCCTGTCCTTCAACACTTCCAGGAATGGGACAGCCACAGCTTCTCTGAGCAACCTGTCCAGTGCCTCCAGAGCTGAGGTCCTCCAGCCCTTGGAGTGTCTTTGTGGCCTCCTCTGGACTCGCTCCAGCAGCTCCACATCCTTCTGATGTTGGGAGCCGCAGAGCTGGAAACAGCACTGCAGGTAGGGCCTCAGACAGACATTACTTTGGCTATTGGAAACAGGATATTGAGGAGTAAGTCTCTTAGCTATCTTTATTTTCCTGAAGCTGCTCATGAATGAGAGAATAAGCAGCTTTCTTTTTACTTGCCCTTCTGTGCTAGAGATGATGTGAGTTCTCCAGTGGACACGAGCAGAGTCGGTAAGTGGTGCACATCCCCTTTTCCATCACTGCTGTGTGTGTGTTGTGCTAGGCAAAGCAGGGAGTGTTCTGAGATGTAGTTATCTATGGCTTAGAAAAAGTGATCTGGACTAAGTCACAAGGGGGTTTTGATACCTTGAATATTAGTAATTTCTGTATGATCTCAAGTGTTGCTCATTATCACTCATTAACGCTGTCAAACATCACAAAATTCAGATCTGAACTGTCTGCAGTTTTTCCTTTGGGCATTAGTGAATCTTCTACTATTTTTCCTGTACTTGCTGCTGAGCTGAACTCCAGCAGAGAAAATTCTTTGGTGTTGTCCTTAGAAGTTTTACTTAGATAAGAAAATAATGTGTCAGAAATTACAGCTTTTATGGTTATTGAGATGCATTTGAAAAGATTATTCATCAGCTCCTGAGAAACAGAAAACTGAATAGACAAAACTGTTGTTTATTTACTTAAAATTATTCTGTTTTAGGGAGGGAAGAGGTCCTACTTCTGCATTCTCAAGTATTTAGCTTTAGTGAGATATAAAGTAATTATTTCCCACCAGTTAGAGCAGCATTC
>NW_008685127.1:85308-99489 GCF_000695815.1 Acanthisitta chloris | reverse complement strand
GGGATGGGTACTGACATAGTTGGCTTCTGTTGGTTTGGAGACGTTTAACTGTCAGACTAACGCTCTGTGCTTTATCTATATTTATTATTTTATTTTCAGAACTCTAGAATCAGAGAATCATAGCATATCCTGAGCTGGAGGGGGCCCACAGATCATTGAGTCCAGCTCTTGGCCCTGCACAGGACACCCCAACACTCCACCCTGTGCCTGAGAGCATTGGGTAAATACTCTTGGAGCTCTGTCAGGCTTGGGGCTGTGACCACTGCCCTGGGGAGCTGTTCAGGGGCCAAACACCTCTGGGGGAAGAACCTTTGCCTAATATCCAGCCTAACCCTCTCCTGACACAACTTCAGCCCATTCCCTCGGGTCCTGTCACTGGTCACAGAGAGCAGAGATCAGTGCTGCCCCTCTAGTAATCATTTATGTGGCAGAGGCAGACTGACCAACTGAAAAGTGGCTCAGGCTGCCTGAGGGTCAGTGAGATTTCTTCCAAGCATCATTATAGATGTGTCTGAAGCATCTGTGTTTGAGTTTAGAGAAATATGCTGTAAATCATGAAACAAAGTCCACTGTAAACCATAACATAATTCATAAAAGGACCTGCCTGTAAGGGAGTAGTACGAGCTGGCTGACTTTGATCTTGCCGGATACGTTTCTGCCTTGAGGCTTTACACTTCTTTTCCCAATTCCTATTTTAACTTGCTGTATGTGTAGTTCATCAGCCAGGCAACCCTCAGCAGATGTTTTACACTGTTGAATTAGTTTGCTTTTTTATTCTTTTCCTCATTTATGTTACTGTTGGAAAAATTCAGACTACAGTAAGAGCTAGTACAAATGAGTGAGGAGTGCAGCAGCTTTTCATCTTCATACTATGTTCTATATTGCACCAAACAAGTTAACCCTGGTCAAACCCTTAGCAAAAGTATTAGAATCATAGAATCATGGAATGATTTGGGTTGGAAGGGACCTTAAATATTATCTCTCTAGTTCCAACCTCCCTGCCATGGGCGTGAACACCTTCCACTAGCCCAGGTTGCTCCAAGCCACATCCAGCTTGGCCTTGAGCACTTTCAGCACCCTCTGAGAAAGGAATTTCTTCCTAACATCCAATCTAAACCTGCAATTTGAATGACTTTGACACAGTTTGTGCACAGACTGACAATTGTCAGGTGGTTGTTCACTCTGTAAAGTCAAAGCAAAAGCTTTCAAAGGCACCAGGAGATCTGTGCACAGTTCTTGGAGCAGGGAGCAGAATCTCAGACAGGCTAAATCCTTGGCCACATTTTTGTCTGCTGACAAGGGGTTGTGTTTTGAGACTTAAAGGATTATATCTTTCCTATGGAAAGAACTTACTGAATTCGGGAGCTCACGTTGTTCTTTCCAGCAGGTGGAGCATCAGTTCAGTCACTGACTGCAAGCAGTTACAGGAGGAAAAATAAACGTCCAGCTCAGTTTATACTGACAGCAGCTGTTTGCTTTGGCTGCTGTGAGAGGCCAAGAGAGGAGTATCTCACTCCTGAGAGACCTCTGTAGCCATGAAGAAATTGTATTGACAGTCTTACTCAGTCCGTCATAGAGGCTTTGCCTTCATCTTGTTGAGCATAAAGGGCAAAGAGTAAGAAGAGTATCCATGAAAGGCCAAAGCCTTTTCATCTCAGCTGTTAGGATTTGAGTAACTGTTAAGTGTTAGAAAAAATTTGGGGATTCTATATCCTACAAACATCCAGCACTTAAATTTCATGGGAAATTCATAGCTTAATTCAAACTGTGTCATATTTTTGTGCATATGAAAATAAAGAATTGTGAGCAGGAGGATTCTCACTGAGCAGTGCTTTGTCAGAGGTTTTTTGCCTTCCTCCTCTTAGCATCAGTAGGAACAGATTTCCTTTAGATGTCTGTGGTTCTCTGGGTGTTTAATTTGCTAAAGAGTCTTTGCAGGTAAAAGTTCTCCAGGAAAGTGAAGGGAAGAAACAAAAAAATGGAACTCGTCCAGAAGACTCAGTCTAGGTACCTGATCCACGTCTAGACAGGAATTTTGTCTGCCTGAGCAGCACCTGCTCACAGGGAGAGTGAGTGATCTCTTCATGGGCATCATTAAACATCTTCCAGGTCCAGAGGCAATCTGCAGTGCATCTGTGCTCAGGCCTCCCTCTCTCTCTCTCTCTCTGGTGCCCTGATGCCTGGCCAGAGCCTGTTAACCTGCTCTGGATTCTGCCCAAGGAAGGCTCCATGTGTGGCTTCTTTGTACTCACCACGAACAACAGCAACTTCCTTTTATGGATGGATTGGTGTAAATCAAAGAGCCAGGATGGTTGTCCACTAGCATTTCATTCCCAGAACATGCATAATGTAAATTTGTGTCTGGAGCTGTTCTTTTTTTTTTTTTTTTTTTTAATAGGGTCATATTCCTTCATAGTTAATGTGTAATTATGCAGCCACAATCATTCCAGGCCCTATTTATAGCTACCTGGATGCAAGGAAGGCTGTTACAGAGGCAGTGCCAGCCTCTTCACTCTAAAAATCACACTATTTTATCTCTTTATTCTCTTAACAGCAGTCTCTGTTATCTACTGCCTCGGCCTATCCAAAACACTTATCAGAACTTAACTGCAATGTCATGAATTAAAAAGGATGTTCTGCCAATGTAAGGCAAGTGGGAATTAATGACCACTAATATATTCTTTGTCAGGTTTATCACCTGGAAATATCAGTGAAGTGGATGAGAGAGGGATTTTTTTGTTCCTCTGTTAAGGTAATCTCTAAAACATTAACTAGACAAACTGTTCATAAATTAAAACATTTCAAACTGCATAGAATATTTTGGAATTCTTACCCCCTGAAAACAGTAATTCTTAACTAGGAAGACATTAATTTCTGAAGAACTTTAGAGTAGAATAGTTATTAGCCTGGATCTTTTATCTTGAGCTACGAAGTTTGATCCTGATGTGCCCCCTCTGTAATTCCTCTCAGGATTACCCTGGAGGGAAGCTGGATCTCTAATTTATAGGCAGTGTTCTAGTATCTAGTCAAGTTTGTTAGTTTTACTTAAGGATGGAGCTTTTTGTATCTTCCCTCCCCTCCTTGTCAACTAACTCCACTAAACCTGGGGAATAACTTCCCTCATTAAGGGCTGAGGCATTAAGGGAGTTAATGGAATGGTCCTTTTGCCACGTGATCTAAAAGAGTTAAGGTGATTTCTGGAAGCTTCCGTGAGAGCTTAAAAATAACAGGTAATATAGACTTCTTTGTTTCTTTAAAAGTTAAGAAGTTTGTTTAGGAGTCTCCAGGCAACCACTGTGTGCGTGTTAATTATAAGCACAGAGATCAAAAGGAGTAATCAGTCCTTCTCTAAGATGCCTTTTCCTTTCCTGCAATCCAGCAATGCCAAACCACCATCCATCAACTCCAAAGCAATGTGCCATGTCCTGCAGGAGTCAGGATGGAGCTTCTGCCCTTTTTTTTTATTGGCAAGTAGAATATTTTGTGGACCAGATCCAGATCATATGTTTCCAGAGTTCAGAAAGAAATGAGAGCAAGTAACTCCTGCGGTAGTTGGAATGAGAAAGAACACCGGCACTGCGGAAACTCAGGAGTTACACTCTTAATTTGTTCTGTCTGTTGTTTTCTGGGAAATGAGAATTTGACAGGAGTTACAGAGATTTATTTTCCTCCTATGTGCTGATGCCAGATCCTGTGCTGAACTTTATTCTTCTTTTCTGTGAAACTGGAAGTTTCATGTCATGTTTCAAGATTTCTTCAGCTGCAGTGTACAGATTCTTGCTGCTCATGGCATGGCATGTGCATGTTGAAGTAAGTGGCATAGGCAGCTGTAGTTTGCTGAGTGCTGCTGTGTGACAGGTTAACTCTTCTTAGGATCTGTTTGTATTCATTTCAGGTTTGATAATGTTTTTAGGAAGCAAGATGAAAAAATCCTGTTCAGTGTTACAGTTACATCTGACCAATACTCATTCCAAACATCCAGTCCTTTAGGATCATAGAATCAGTCGGGTTGGAAAAGACCTGCAAGATCATCAAGTCCAACCCTACCATGGTTACTAGACCATGGCACTAAGTGCCACATCCAGTCTCAGCTTGAAAACCTCCAGGGATGGTGAATCCACCACCTCCCTGGGCAGCACATTCCAATGCCTGAGCACTCTCTCTGGAAAAAATATCTTCCTAATATCCAACCTAACCCTCCCCTGGCAGAGCTTGAGTCTGTGCCCTCTTGTCCTGCTGCTGATTGCCTGGGAGAAGAGACCAACCCCCACCTGACTCCAACCTCCTGTCAGGGAGCTGCAGAGGGTGATAAGAGGAGGCTCAGGGGAGACCTTCTCCGGGCTAAACAATCCTAACTCCCTTAGCCTCTCCTCATAGCACTTGTGCAAACTGTGGTTTCCTTCAGCATCTTTTCTAATAGGGCAATTTTATATGGTTGTAAAGTCAGATTTGAAGAAAAGGTTTAAGGAGAGATATATCTTCTAAACTCAATCAACAGAGTTTGAAAACACAAACTTTGATGTGCCGTTGTTTCATCAGACCTAGCAAAGTAGCTGTGACCTTCTTGCAGAACTCATGTTTGATCAATTCAGCTTGAACAGTTCAGCTCATTGTGGTTTGTGATGGCTGTAGGTAAGGCAGGTACATGCAAAAGCAGCTCTAAAATATATTCATAAAGTTTAATTTCAAGAGTCTGCAGGAAGATTCAGCTTGATCTCCTGGAGGCATGGCAAACAGGCTGAGCTTTGACAAACAGAGCACATGTGAAAACTGCCTCTATGGAACTGATTTGCTGAACTTCATCTCTTTGGGCCCTTATTCTGTAATTCCATTAGCAGCACATATTTGTTGGCAAGACATTACTCTCCTTTTGCTTTTAGTTGGAAAGTTGCACAATTAAAACCAGAAACTTTAGAAATGGGTTTGTTCTGGATCTCTGTAAGGAGAGAGTTTCAGATGCAGTAGTTGAAACAGTGAACACTATAAATAGTGTATTTATTCATCTAGTTTGCACACTTTGTATGTAATTTCAGAAATACACTTTAGAAAGAAAAGGTGTTCTCCATAAAACCTGGGAGATGAGGGAGCTGGGGGTGTTCAGCCTGGAGAAGAGGAGGCTCAGGGGAGACCTTCTCCGGGCTAAACAATCCTAACTCCCTTAGCCTCTCCTCATAGCACTTGTGCAAACTGTGGTTTCCTTCAGCATCTTTTCTAATAGGGCAATTTTATATGGTTGTAAAGTCAGATTTGAAGAAAAGGTTTAAGGAGAGATATATCTTCTAAACTCAATCAACAGAGTTTGAAAACACAAACTTTGATGTGCCGTTGTTTCATCAGACCTAGCAAAGTAGCTGTGACCTTCTTGCAGAACTCATGTTTGATCAATTCAGCTTGAACAGTTCAGCTCATTGTGGTTTGTGATGGCTGTAGGTAAGGCAGGTACATGCAAAAGCAGCTCTAAAATATATTCATAAAGTTTAATTTCAAGAGTCTGCAGGAAGATTCAGCTTGATCTCCTGGAGGCATGGCAAACAGGCTGAGCTTTGACAAACAGAGCACATGTGAAAACTGCCTCTATGGAACTGATTTGCTGAACTTCATCTCTTTGGGCCCTTATTCTGTAATTCCATTAGCAGCACATATTTGTTGGCAAGACATTACTCTCCTTTTGCTTTTAGTTGGAAAGTTGCACAATTAAAACCAGAAACTTTAGAAATGGGTTTGTTCTGGATCTCTGTAAGGAGAGAGTTTCAGATGCAGTAGTTGAAACAGTGAACACTATAAATAGTGTATTTATTCATCTAGTTTGCACACTTTGTATGTAATTTCAGAAATACACTTTAGAAAGAAAAGGTGTTCTCCATAAAACCTGGGAACAAAATAGATTTCTTGGTTTTCCAAAGGGATCTTTCCTTTGGGAGATCAGGATAATGTTTTCTTTGGTCCCTCAGATTTCCATCAGCAGGAGACTGGAAATAACTCAGGACCTTAATAGGTCCATTTGATTCTGTCCTCTGGATATGGGCAGGATCCACCCGGACTTGCCCTTTTCAGGTACTCAAACACTTCCAAAAGTGGAAAAGGGATCTAAGAAACAAGTGGTGCCATTTCCTTGTCCCATCTTGTCCTTCCATTCAATTCAAGCTGAGACTGGTTGTGGCACTTAATGCCATGGTCTAGTGACCACAGTAGGGTTGGACTTGATGATCTTTGAGGTCCAACCCAGTTGTTTCTGTGATTCTGTGATGGTGGCTGTTGATCTGGAATGCAGAAACCACCATTGTGCTGTTTCTTTGGAAGCACAGGAATTGGCTATTTATGCTACTTTTGTGGAAGGTGACTGTGTTTAGCAAGCACCCAGTGCCTCCAGCAGTGAAACTCCTGGCACCTTCGAGATCTTACACCACTTGTGGATGTGTTGCATGACTTGCAGAGCAGTTCACTGTACAGCCCAGCACTGTGCACACATTTCTGCAGTGCGGCTGTGTCAAAGTTTCCCTACTAGTGGGATTCACTTTGATGTCATTTATTTAAAAACATAGAGAAATCCCCAGAATTTGGTTATATTACATCTTTTGCCAATAGTATCACTGTGTTAGGGCTGTAAAGGGATGTTCAGGTACCACCAGAGGTTGCACTAGTGGTGATTGTTCTGTCATCTCATGGTGTTTCTCAAGGCTTTTTCTAGCATTTAGTGGCACTTGTGTGATACATGTCCCTGGAAATCAGAAAATGTTCCCAAAGGTCACTAGTGCCAGGTACATATTCAGACAAAAGGAAGTTAAAAGATCATGCAAGGATGAAACAGTAGCAGTTAGCATGGAGATGGGATTTAGCCCATGGTGCTACCTGGATGTTCTCCTGAGTGATGAACGTTTTCTGAAATGCAGTGAGGGGAAAGTTGTGGGCAGTGAGTCTGAGCTAGTGCAGGGCTTTGTCTCCCTTGTATACTTAAAAAAATTCCATTGAATGCTTTGAATGCAGAGAAATGGTGAGGTCTGTGTGGCACAAACACAGGCATTATGAGTGAAAAATTATGGTCAAGACTCATCAGTAAACTAATCTTTGGATTGAGTTTTTCTGTATTGTGTATGTTATCTGACATCAGGCAGCAGAGCGTGAAAAATAAATCTGCTGCTTCAAATCTATTTGACAGTGATTAGAATTTTTCACTGGGAGAAGGGAAAATAGAAACCTGTGAAAGGATAAATAACTGAGGTGCCTTTATAGTTTTGCTGTCCTCACTTTCAAAGAGTGGGGCTGTGCCTGATGGCTCCAAGGTGGCTGCTTTTGCTTTAGAAGCTGCAGACCTGCATCCTGCCTCCAGCTTCTCTGTGGATGGCTGTGCTGCAGCCAGGTCTGGGAATGGCCCAGGTGTCTGAGGGGAAAGAAAGGTCAGGAGACAGTCTGGCATGGTGTTAAAATGTGCAGGTGGCAGTTTTCTGACGAAGCATATGAGGAGACTGAGTAGCAGTACCTGTCTCTGATGATAGAGAAGTAAAGGTGGAAAACAGCTAACTGAGGCCAAATGAAGGGGAATAAGTAAGGTCCTTGAGAAGAGCAGAAAGGGTCATGTGAAAATGATAGAAAAGGTGAATTTGTACAGCTCAGGAAACAGGTGTGATACTACCAGAAATGAATGAAAACAAAGCCAAATTTGTAGCACCTGGAAAAACACGCCAAAGAACGTAAAGCTAACACGTGTGTAAGTCAGTCAGTAGTAAACTGAGGGTCAGTGGAACAGAGGGAGCCACTGCTGGATGGCATCAGAATTTCTTTAAATGCCTTTTCATGTCTAAACTAATGTCTGACTTAGAACTAAGGCTCCAGCGAGTTAGAGGAGGTATGGAAATAAAAAGTTTCCCATTGTTTGGAAGTGCTGACACTGATAGTAGACTATGTAGAGGATGGGTTGGAGCAGTGCGGCCCATAAGTGTTCTTTCAGAATGTGAGAACTAGAAAACAGAAAATAAAGCAGCTGATGTTAAAAGGTCAGAAAGGAGAAACTGAGGAATTGCAGGTAAGTCAGACACATCTACTAGAATAATACCAGAAAATAGAACCAAAGCAGCTATTTCTGTGCATGTAGAACTTTGCAGGAGAGAAGTACAGAGCCAACATGGGTTTGTGGAGAGCAGGTTGTGCCAAAGGAGGGTAGTTCCCTGGCAGCAGTGCAATAGGCATTGCAAAGTGGGAGGGAAGATCATGCCCTAGAAGTAAACTTTGTGCAGCATTTGAGAGTTGCTCAGAAGACTCTGGTGATGGATGTGTGGTGGTGTAAATAAGTGGGAAGTATAAGGTGAAGCTATTGTAAGAAGTGTCACAGCTGCTTGGGAAGGTGTAGACAGGGAGTAGCTGTCAGTCCTTACTGGCAGAATGAGAACATTTTCAACAAGAGTGTAAATTTGTACTCTCTGATATTCAAGTCAGGCTTTGGCTATGAACAACAGCCTGCATTAAAGTTTTGATTGATACCAGCTGAAGAAGAGTGTAAGGCAACAGATAGACAAAATTACAGTATGGAGTGGTGACATAATTATGTAATTGAACAAGAAACAAAGGAAAAGGAAAGGTTCTTCATTCTGGCCAGAGCAGCTCTGTACCCGAACACAGGTGTGTGAGTATCACCCTGCAAAAATGGATCTGGAGCTGGTCACAGGGTATACTGGAGTGATGGTGTCACACTGATGAAAAGAAGACACACTGAGAGGGATATAGACAGTAGTGCTTCCCATGGGGCATTTGGATAAGGCCTCTGCATATTGAGCCCAGTTTGGGGCACTATGCCTTCTGAAGAGTATGAGCCAGGTAGAAGAGGGGCAGAGGAATGCAACAGGAATGAGTAGAAGAAATCTTGGGGGGAAAAAAAAAGCCTTGCAAAGAGTGAAGGAATTGGAGCTCCTAAGTCAAAGGAAGACTGGAATTATAAATGTAGAGATCCCTAAATGACTGCTGCAGGGAAGAAAATGATAAGGTTTGTATGCTTGTGATGGATCAGATAAGAAATAATGGGCTTACTTTTCAACAAGGAAGATTAAGGGTAAACATTAGGAAAAACATGCAGGTATGAAAGCTGCTTGGGAAGTGAGATAGAGCTCCTGGGAATGTGCAGGCTCTGTTTCTTAAGGCCTTCCTTGGTGAGTTGGGCTGATGTCACCTGGTGTGTCTCAGGAATTGTTCCTTAGACCAGGTGAGTGGGCTGCATCACCTCTCAAATCCCCTTTTTAGTCTTCAGGGATCTACAAGAATGTCAGATTTATCAGACACATGTGCCCTGTCAAAGTTTCTCCAAGATGAGACACATGGAAGGGAACAGATATGCTCTGCCAGCACTGCTGGAGTGAAAGCTGCACTTCCTTTTCTCCCAAACATTCAGCTCTGACCTGTCTTCAGGTTCTTTATTGCTTTGCTGTGTACTCCTGTCTAGTCAAAACAGTCCCCTTGGATGGGTGCCCTTTGTAAGTACCTGCCTCTGTAAATTGATTACAGAAGTTTGTCTTATCAATAGGAAAAATCCAAGGAACATAGCAATGTATCTAATGTTCTCATCCAGTTTTGACATATTGTAACTTACAGGAATTTCAGTTGTGTATTCAGTTGGTATTAAAGGAATGTAATCAACCACAACAGTAGCTTCACTTTAAAAAGTTACTGCAAAATTGACTCTCAGGCTTAGTTCCTGGGTGCATTTGCAATAGTTTTCTGAATGGAAACAAACCCAAATAGGTTTGATTTTTATTCATCTGTTGTTTCTAAAGTGAGGTTGAACCCGACCAGTATTCAGAGACTATTGCAAAGAAACAGAGAATAAACATCTTCAGAAGGAAAACAACTATTTTCAGGAGTACTTCAGTGGAGCAGCTCTCGAGCCAAGAATAGCAGCAGCGATTGTGCTTTGGTGGTGAAGTGGCAGCAAACCCTGAGACACAGCCAAACCCTTAAAGAGCCATCGCTGTGAGATCCAGCACAGAGGGGCGAAACCGCTCCGATGGACACCTGACAAGAATTGAAACAGCAAATTTGAAACGTGCTCTATTTACTGCATCATTAATATGTATTTGGGGCAGAGAGGAGGAGGAGGAGGAGGAGGAAGAGCAAGCAAGTGATAAGGGGAAATAATTGTGGAGGAGTGCATTGGACGTCCTGGAAGTGCGTGTGTAGATATCCTTCGAGATGTGTACGTGTGCATCGATACAAATCTCTACGTATGATCACAGAGTTTGTGATGATCTTTAGGTCCTAAAAACATAAAGCTTGACCCCTTTCTGCTCACACTGCATGTTCCATGCCTTAAAGAGAGCCAGGGCTCCGAGCCTGCGGGCGTGCGGAGATGGTTGGTCCCGGGTGTGCGGCGCGGGCAGCGCCCGCTCCTGCCGCATTGTTCGGGCAGCTCTTCCTGCCTCCATAAACAACCGCGCCGCTGATTAATGCGCTCGTGTTTGCCACTTAGAGCTGGTTTAGATAGAGGCAGGGAAGTCATTAAGGGCTTGGCAGCGCTCCAGTATACATCTGGGACTGGGAGCTGCTGCTGGGGCAGGGAGGAGGGCAGTGGGCAGGAGCCTGGGGCAGGGAGGAGGGAGAAGGGCAGGAGGAAGGAGCTGGGGCAGGGAGGAAAGCACCGAGCAGGAGATAGGGACTTCCAGTGGGGCAGGCAGGAGCTGTCACTGGGCAGGGAGGAGGGTGACAGGCAGGAGGAAGGAGCTGTGGCTGGAGCAGGGAGGAGGACTCCACACAGGAGGCAGGAGCTGGCACTGGGGTAGGGAGGAGGAGGACACCAGGCAGGAGCCTCTGGGGTAGGAGGCAGAAGGAGGACACCAGGCAGGGGGAGGACACTGGGTAGGAGGCAGAAGCCGGGGCAGGAGGAGGACACCAAGCAGGAGGAGGACCCTGGGCAGGAGGCAGGAGCTGGGGCAGGAGGAGGACACCAGGCAGGAGCTGGAGCAGGCGGTGGGCAGCTCCCACGTCTTCTCTTGGCTGACTTTCAAAAGCGGCAGAAAAGCAGCCACGGGTGCTAATTGTAGCTGGTCCTGAAGTGAAAATGTTTTGTGACAGTTGAAAGAATTTAAAGAGGAAGGAAGATCGGTTTAGTGTCAGCTGCAATTAGATAATCAAAGCTTAAAAATCCTGCTCGGTTGATACCTTCACCTAGAGCTAAGGAGCGGAGCGAGGGGAAGGGGGAGGAGGGCTGTGCGTGGAAAGGGCATTTCCATCGGCAGTGCAGCCGAGGCCCGGCCGAGCTCGCAGGTTGTCTGGGCGCACGCTTGCACAGAGAGATTTTCTTGGCAGCTCTACAGGATGAGGCTTACACTGTACACAGCCGACATATTGCAGCCGGGAGCCCTGGAGAACGTAGAGGCAGGAGTAGGAACAGCTCTGCACACAATGTAGCGTCTCCTAGGATGGTTGGGCGGCTCCTTTCTTCAGGTATTTTATTACCCATCAGCCCTCCTTTTTTTTTGGGGGGGTTTGTTTTTTTTTTTAGAGCCAAGAAAAAAAAGAGAGAAAGTAACCCTAACCCTGAGAAAATAGCATCTGCTTCTGTTAAATCAATTTATTACATAACATTTCAGCGAGAGAGCAGCAGCACAGCGTCCTGAGCTCTTGGCTGCGATTCAGGTTTGATGAAATGGCGTCTTCGCAGCGAAGCTGCTCGTGGAGATGTGTTGCACCGAGCAGAAAAATGCAATGATTTGGTCTTTTCTACTGCTGCTTTTGTCTTGGAGAGGTAGCATTTAGCGGAATCTCTGCTCACGATGAGAAATGTCGTTTGTTTTTTGGGGTTTTTTTTGGCTTGTTTTCCTAACGCATTTTGAAACCTTTCAGCATCAGAGGCGAGGGGAGCTCCGTTTGAATGTCGTCGTGCAGAAAATGAAAAGGGGATAACAGGCTTTTCCCCCGTGTGGGCTTAGCTATGGTTTAGTTTTAAAATAAATAAAGCTGCTTTATTCAGTGCTTCCATCTCTTTTTTTTTTTTCTGCCTTGCCACGTTGTGTTCGCTGTTCAGGGTTTCAGCTTCCTAGGTCCATGAGACTTGTTGTGAGTGAGCTTTGTAGGGGCTTCAGCTAGATGCCACTTTTCAAACCTGTCCTGTCTCAGCGTGTCCCTAGAGCTGGATGCAGCAGGTAACCTGAAATACTAGCACTACAGTGCCCAGATTTTCTGCTTCGTTCTATTTTGTGCTTCAGAATAGATGCTTGTGTCGTATTTTCTTGCACTAAATTAGGTTGCGTTTGATTTAGCACTTAAAATGTTCCTGGTAATTCCTATTGAATTCAGCTTTAAAAAAACCTCATTTATAGCCTTTTAAAAATCTCACGTTGAATTGAAAACTATTTCTTTTGGGGGGAGTGGGGGGAAGAGACAAAGTAATTCGCCCTCTTTTTCTCATCATCCTACTCAGAATCACTAACCTTTGTGTGCCAAGGAAAATCCCCAGTGGGACTGTCACTGGCCTTTGGGATTTTTCTCTGTTCTGCATGTCAGAGCAGAGAACATCGCCTGTCATCTGTCCTTTGGGCAGCACAGGCTGAGCCAATGGGGCTGGTTGTTGTTACGTGACTGACGTGGACTGAAAAATAAAACGAGTAATAAGAGAGGGAGTCACTGTTAGATCTGATTTAAAAGGGGATGAGCAAAATTAATAATAATGTTCCCTTCAAAGTTCATCCCAGGCTTTGCCATTTCTCACCCTCTCTGTGCTTTGGCTCCCAAATCAGCTGCATGTTGTGCTGTGCTTGGGGATTCAGGATTTTACTGCGCAGCGTTCGAGCTAATTGCTGTAATGGAAGCTGTGAAGATACAGTTACTTTTAACTCAGCTGAATAAAAAATGAAAAGTTATATTGCTGTAAATGACATTTCCAGAGCTGAATGGAAGTTCTGGGTGCATTGCTTGTGCAGGCAAAGTATTTTGATTTTCTGAGAACTGCATGCAACAGCTTCTCCCATTTCACTCTGCTCATACTTTGCGTTTGTAATCTCTGTCAACACTAACCTGATTTTGCAACTGATTATTCCTTATCAAGCACAGCCAAAAATGTTTTCTGTGTTTAATAAGTACTAAATTGAAGTTGGTCAAGTATGTTGCTCACAGTATGTAATAACCCCAGCAATCTCCTCCCACCCCAGTAAGGATAATTGTTAAAAAAAAAAAACCCAACCCAAAACAAGCCCCTCATGCTTATTGGGGATACTGATCAGAACTGTGCATTTTTCAGGGTCTGTGTATGTTTGCAGTGGGACAGAAGTTTATGCTTGTTTCAAACAAACTTGAACTCTTATCTTCACATTAATTTTTCCTTCCTGATCGCTGAAGAAATGTTGTTAATCAAGGGAACTGTATTTTAGAGAAGATGCATAATTATGCTTTTCAAACACAAATATTAATTTAAAAGTCAGTTTCACTTTGTGGTGTAGCAGCACCAAGATTTGCTAGCCCAAATACCTGTGGTTCCTATTGCTCATGCCTCATTTGAAGTCTTTGCTCAGCTCATGGAGAAGGGGCAGAAATGCTTCTGGAGGGCTGCAGTGCTTTTATTTTGGGTCTCTGCATAAGTAAAGAGGAACTGATTCTGGAGATTTTTTTGAAACTGGTTTCCCCTTTCAGTCATAACAGCTTTGAAAATGAAAGAAAATACTGGGAATTTCTGTGAAGCTTTGGTTTCCTAGAAAGCTGGAGGAAATCTATGTGTTTAAAAAAAACCCCGAACAAACAGAAAAGGTCTCTAGATTTAATCATGTAAAATACTTTGCTTTCATTATTTTTCCCAGATGTTTAAGGTCCTTATGGATTAAGTAGGGCTGTGCTGCCAGTTATTTAATTGATAGGATCGAAGTTCTTGTAGTCTAGAGAAAATGGGAAAATGTCTTTTGGTTATTTCCTTCTAGAGATAAGAATATAAAAATTACTCTCTGCAGGATCTGTTCTTAAACTCACATGTTTGGCAGGAAAGTCACAATTTCTGCAGCTTTGTTTACTTGGTGATTTATTTTTTTTTCATTCTCTTCATCTGTCCTGTTTCTTATAAGGTTTATAGCAGCAGCATTTGGTGTTAGAAACAATTGCTCAAGTGGATGTTTGGACACTATGAGGTTATTGCCTGTTTTTGCTCTGGTTTGTGTATACATGACCTGTGTGATCGCTGCCTCGGGAGCAGGGAGGGTGCAGGTACCCACAGCTCGG
>NW_008685127.1:68935-85286 GCF_000695815.1 Acanthisitta chloris | reverse complement strand
AATTATTGTAATCCCTATCAAGTCGCCACTTCCAGATTAGTCCGCGGTTATTGTCGAGGGCCTAATCTGAACCTCAGGAAGAGGAACTGTGCTGATGGTACGGGAAAGGGAGTAGCTGTGGGTTTGCAAACTCCTTGAAGCAGAAGGGTTTGAGCCGTGAGTGTGCTGCTTCCCAGCCAGGCGTTCCTGCTGGGATAGTGTCTGGAGTAGGTGTGCTTGGCCAAGCCAAGGCACTTGGCCATCTTCTGCTCTTAATATGGATGTTTCTTGGTTTCTGTCATTCTTCCCCCTCGTATTTTTCTTTTCTTCGTGTTTCTCTTACTGCTCTTCAAAATTTGGTCTCTTATTTAATGAATAATTTTGCTCCCTACTCTCAGGAATCTTTGTAAGCTGTTTTGTCATCTTCCTCTCCCATCCTACCCCTTCCCCTTATTTTCCATCTCCTAAGTGCTCTCAAACTTGAGCATTGCTTTAACCACCATCTTTGGGGGAGAGGAGAAAAGAAATGATTAAACAAGCAACTCCCTTTCATCTCATCTTGTCAGTCGTGGTGCCATTTTTGTGAGCATTGAGATGTCTTGCACGGTGCTCTTGATCCTCCTTCACAAGCCTGCCCTGCACAGCTCTCCTCAGGCAGCACTGCCCTTCTCCCAGCACTCACACATGGAGCTTAGGTTAGGGCTTTGACAAGACCTTTCATTGGAACAATGTATTTCAAGGCACTTTTAAATCCTTCTGTCGTGTCTCAAACGCAGCACCGAGTTACACCACCCACAGGGTTGAAGAAAATCTCATATAACTCCTCTTATCTGATTCCTTGGTTGCCTCAACTTCTTATCTTCTGGCCTGGCCTGCTGCTGCTTTTTTTCCCCTTCTGTTCATTCCTACTCTGCTAAGAATGCTCCTCAGCTCATTTCTCTGACCCTGCTGACCCTTTTTAAGTCATTTCACAGCCTGCCATCCCCTTCCATGTCTTATCTGGGATTCTGCTCTCCATTTAACACCTGTGTAGCAAATCTAGATTATCAGGTAAATGTTCAACCTGCTTCCTTAGCTCTGTGCTATAACCAGTTGGCTCTATCCAGGAATGACATGATACTTTCTTCATTTCCAGCCACTGCGTGTAGAGTAGCTAATCCAGGTGAACCCAAGTGGCTCCTTTCACATTCTCTTTTGGATTTGTCATGCACATGTCAATTATTATGGATGAAATTCCTCCCTGTGAGGGTGGTGAGGCACTGGCACAGGTTGTCCAGAGAGCCTGTGACTGCTCCATCCCTGGAAGTGTTCCGGGCCAGATTGGACAGGACTTGCAGCAACCTGGGCTAGGGGAAGGTGTCCCTGCCCATGGCAGAGGGGTTGGAACTGGATGATATTTAAGATCCCTTCAAACCCAAATCATTCTGTGATTCTATGATCATTTAGGTCTTACTGTGAAAGAATAGGGTTTTCCTGGCATCATGAGAAGACAGTGATGAGCTGAGACTGTTTTCCTTTCTTTACTCTAAAATTCTTTTACTTCAATTTATTAAGCAATATAAGGTGGTTTAGCATGTTACTTCTTCATCTTATTAAATCTTCGTAAGGCAACGAAGTAATCATCCCTTTTCTTCAGAAGCTACAGGTGAACTGTGTAGGACTTTGTCAAAGCTTTTTCTAATCTTAGAACATTTTATTTTCAGTATTAGAACACCTCTTATTGGAGAAGCTAATCACACCAAAATATTTGTGATTTAACCTAGTACATATTAGGCATCCACTGTTAACAGCTCATTTGGGTAATTTGTTACATCTACTTTCCTCACAAAAAACTCCTCTTACTCAAACGATACAAAGCACAGCACTCACAGGTTTTCATTGGGCTGGGGGGACATGGGACCATGTGTGCAAGTGCAAAAGGATGTTTAAACCACAGGTAAAGCCTTTAAGAGGTAAGTTTCTTGACAAAACTGTTACTTAGAGATGCCCAAGTTCTCTGCTAACATACAAAGTGGTGGTGCTTAAATGGATATTTGGCAGTGGATGCTAAAGGTGGTTGTCTGTATTTGTTCCTTTATTTGCAGGAAGGGTTGAAAACCTAAATGCAGTACGAATTTAGTGTGTTGAGTGTGATGTGGGTTGTGTGTGTAATATCTCATGGCAAGCAGACATTAGGTCTTTTTATTGGATGTTCTTTCACTGTGTTTATCTGAAGAATGAGAATCGAGTTAAAATAAATGGTAAGAGTCTGCTAGATACTCCACTGTGTTTTTTCCAATTTCGCTTTTTAGATTTTTCACGTAGATTAGTGTGTTTGCTCTCCTTATTCATTGCCTGCCTATTATTTTTACCAGCACACTAAGGGCTACAAAACACTTGGTCTGTTCTAAAATGTAATAGTTTCATTATTTTAATTGAGAGTTTTGCCAGATTAAAAAAAGCCAAACTAAATATGAACATCATGCTCTTTTGTAGTGAGGAAAATTGCTGTATTATGTGAGACAATGTTCTCTAAATTTTAGCAGAATATAGTGTTGGAACTAGCAATGTAAACCAGTACTTCATAGAGGGTTTGTGCAGTGCTTGAACTCATTTTTAACTTTGGATCTTTTCAGATCTCAGCCACAGTGGATTGGGAGACCATTATGAGAATTCCCACTGGGGACAGCAGCCCGCTTTCAGGAGTGAAGGCAACTGCAGCTGGGATAAAGTGATAATAGACAGGACTGACAAGGAAGCGTGGCCTTCCATTACCGGAGCTGAGACTGAGTCTGCCTCAGAATGTACTACAGACACTGACTCTGCCTCCAACTGTGGCTCAGAGAACAGTAGCATGGCTACAGGGAGTGCCCAAGGCAACTTCACTGGACATACAAAGAAAACTAATGGCAATAATGGCGCCAACGGAGCACTCGTCCAAAGCACTTCTAACCAGAGTGCCCTTGGAGCTGGTGGAGCTAACGGCAACGGCAGCTCGGCCAGAGTGTGGGGGGTGGCTGCAGGCTCCAGCTCTGGCCTAGCTCACTGCTCTGCCAGTGGTGGGGATGGAAAGATGGACAACATGATGGGAGACGGTAGAAGTCAGAACTGCTGGGGTGCTTCCAACTCGAATGCTGGCATTAATCTTAACCTTAACCCTAATGCCAATCCAGCTGCCTGGCCTGTACTTGGACATGAAGGAACTGTGGGAGCAGGCAACCCTTCCAGTATTTGTAGTCCAGTCAGTGCCATAGGTCAGAACATGGGCAACCAGAATGGGAACCCAACAGGCACCTTAGGTGCTTGGGGAAACTTGCTGCCGCAAGAGAGCACAGAACCACAAACGTCCACTTCTCAGAATGTGTCTTTCAGCGTACAACCTCAGAACCTTAACACTGATGGACCAAATAACACTAACCCCATGAACTCTTCACCAAACCCTATCAATGCAATGCAGACAAACGGACTGCCGAACTGGGGGATGGCTGTTGGCATGGGGGCCATCATCCCGCCCCACCTGCAAGGCCTTCCTGGTGCTAACGGAACATCGGTTTCTCAAGTCAGCGGGGGCAGTGGTGAAGGAATGGGCAGTTCAGTGTGGGGGATGTCCCCAGGTAATCCTGCCACAGGAAACAGCAATTCTGGGTTCAGTCAGGGGAATGGAGACACTGTGAACTCAGCATTAAGTGCTAAACAAAACGGATCCAGCAGTGCTGTGCAGAAGGAAGGAAACGGAGCGAACGCGTGGGACTCGGGGCCTCCCTCCGGCCCCGGGGTACTGGCGTGGGGCAGGGGCGGTGGCAGCGGCGGTGTTGGGAGTGTGCATTCTGGAGCTTGGGGCCACCCCAACCGTAACACCAGCAACGGTGTGAACGGGGAGTGGGGCAAGCCCCCAAACCAGCATTCCAATAGCGACATCAATGGGAAAGGATCAACAGGGTGGGATAGCTCTAGTGTTACCAGTCCGAATCCTGCCATGCAGCAGGGCAATGAACAAATGAACTCTTGGGCCAAAGCTGCAGCATCTGGCACCACGGCTAGTGAAGGAAGCAACGACAGCGGTGGGAGTCAAAATGAAGGCAGTACTGGGAGGGAGGGGGCTGGAGAGGGCAGGAGGAGAGACAAAGGGATGATAGACCAAGGGCAAGTTCAGTTGCCAAGAAATGACCTTGACCCCAGGGTCCTGTCCAATACGGGGTGGGGACAGACCCCTGTAAAGCAAAACACTGCCTGGGAATTTGAAGAGTCCCCAAGGTCTGAACGAAAGAATGACAATGGAACAGAGGCCTGGGGTTGTGCAGCTACTCAATCTTCAAACTCAGGGGGGAAGAACGATGGGTCCATCATGAACAGTACAAATACCTCTTCAGTATCTGGGTGGGTCAACTCTCCACCGGCAGCTGTTCCAACAAATACAGGTTGGGGAGACAATAACAACAAAGCACCAAATGGCCCGGGGGGGTGGGGAGAGTCAGCAAGCTCTACTACTGTTAATAATGCTGCTGCTGCCAAAAGCGGTCACGCTTGGAGTGGGACCGCGAATCAGGAGGACAAATCACCTACCTGGGGTGAACCTCAGAAACCCAAATCTCAAAACTGGGGAGATGGACAGAAATCAAATCCAAGCTGGACTTCAGGAGGTGGAGACTGGACAGATTCATCATCTGTTCCTGGACACTTGGGTGATGGGAAGAAGAATGGATCTGGATGGGATTCTGACAATAGATCGGGGTCTGGCTGGAATGATTCCACAAGGTCTGGGACCAGTGGGTGGGGAAATGGCACAAACAGCAAGGCTAATACAGGTACAAGTTGGGGGGAATCTTTAAAGCCAGGCCCCCAACAAAATTGGGCTAATAAACCCCAGGACAACAATGTGAGTAACTGGGGAGGAGCTGCTTCTGTAAAACAGACGGGGTCAGGGTGGGTTGGTGGGCCAGTGCCAGCCAAACAAAAAGAGAACTGTGAGGCAACTGGCTGGGAAGAGCCATCTCCACCGTCCATTCGCCGCAAGATGGAAATCGATGATGGTACCTCAGCTTGGGGCGACCCAAATTACAACAACAACAAGACTGTAAACATGTGGGATAGAAATAATCCTATAATTCAGAGCAGTACCACAACCAACACCACCACCACTAGCACCATTATCAACACCAATATGGTTGAACCTCAGCCATCGCACCAGTCAAGTGCCCAGCCGAACCGGTCCCCACTGCTTGGTCCAGGTATGAAAATAGTTTTGTAAGATACTTTGTACCAGTACCACCGAGTGCTGTCTGTCCTGTCAGTGTGTAATTGCACATTCAAGGTAGAAATGCTATATTTATATCACAAAATATGTTTATTTGTGCACTCTGAAGCAGCATTAGCTACTCCTCTTGAGGGCAGAACCTATAGAACCTGACACAAACTGCTGTACTCCAGGTGAACGTGAAAAGGGCTTGAAACAGTATCTGGTCAGTGAGGTACTAGATGGTGGATCTGTATTTATTTTGGCATCTCTTCCACAGTTACTTAACACCTTTTAATTCAACCATTTGAGAATTTGGGGTCTTTTGGCAAATCTCTTGTTTGTCTCCTGTTCCCATTGCACAGGCTCAGTTTGTGTTTAGACATTCTGCATCTGTTTCTTTTCTGCAAACCGTATCTCTTGGCAACAGATGTTTGTTAACAGTTGCATGAATTTAGGCTGTTGCTGTTTCTCTGTCCTGTTTGTTGTCTTTTATGAAGAAATGGTTCTCCTCACTACTCCAGGGCTCGGGCACGGGCAGTATCCTGGATTTTATGCAGTGCTTGTAAAGCAGGATTGGTTAAAGGTGTTAATATTCAGGGTGGCTAGGAAAAGTTGTCCTAACTTCAGAACTTGCTGCAAAGAAAAGTTCTTAGGCATCTAGGAGTTTTTCTAATCAAAGACAAGGCACTGTTGTAGACAGGCTGCAAGGGAAAAATGCATAAAAACGAGAAAAATGCTTAATAATGATGTATTTAAATAACAATCACTGGCAGCCCTGCTCTATCATGACCACAAACCTCTCCAAAATTAACCTGATCTTGCAATGCTCTTTCAAACTGTTCACCTGATTTTTGTCTCTAGGTTTTTTATTTGTCTTGGGCACAGCTAAATACTTTTTAACCACGTTTTTCTCCAGGTGGGATCTGTTCTACTGGTGTTTCATCATTTTTGTCTTTGGTGTTTGGAAATGATTTGAACTATGCCTTGTTGTGTTCTGCCCGTGTTTACTCGTGGTCATGACTGAGAGGGACCAGCCTTGTGCTCATCTTAGAGAGCAAGACATGCAACCTCAAGTGATTGCACTAGCTTCCCATTCGAAGTGCAGGAGGCCCAGTTTTCCCAGTGCATGGAGCACATGGCAGCTGCAGAGCAGTATCCTCTTGGTCTGTGTGGAAATTTCACAGACTTAAAACATCTACAAATCATCTCCCATCTGGGACAGCTGGAAGATGGGAAGCAAATAGTGAGTGTCTTTTCTCCCACACAGACAGGGACCTGCACTTTGCTGTTGTGCTGTTTAACTGTGGGTTTTCCTACTCCAATTCCCTGTCCTCTTGGCTTTGCATTTCCACCCCCTACAGCAAAGGAGACAAGAATCTGTAACTTTTGTAACCCACAACCAAATTCCACTCAGCGACAGTTCTTTCCCATGTAGATTATTTCCATGGAAAGCACGATGGTGTCACTAGAGGCTGTGCCATAGGGCACAGTTGGGTGCTCATCTAAAATCTTAAGACACTTGAACTATGGAGTTACCACAAACATTTTGTCTTCTGCATGGGTCAGGATGTGCTCTGCCAGTCACATTCAGGGGGTGTAATGAATAAGGAACCACGGATTCTGTTCTGTGTGAGGAGAGGAGTGTGGTGCAGCTGTAAGATGTCACCGTCACAAGTCCTGAAAGCAAAGAAGTGGATTTGAATTTTGCAGTGCAGCGCTGGTTATGGGTTCACAAAGGATTAGCAGTCCCTTCTGGGGTTTATGTTTATGCTTTATTAGTTTGGTAATAGAGGCCAAGTTGCAGTCTTGTTATTCGAGTTGTCACCCATCCCCAGAAGTTCTCCAGATTCTTTGAATGCAGAACTTAAAAGCTTTTGATGGGAAGCAGATGTTGGTACACACTTGATGAAAATGTGGAATGCTCTAAGGAGGTTTTTTTTCTGTTGGAAAAGAAGTAAATAAAAAGATGAAGGGGATAGGTAATGTGATAGATGTAGTCCTTTCTGGTTGTAGGAGCTTACTCCCAAACCACTGGTGAGTTGCTTAGAAAGATGAGCAGAAGCTGGTGGGTTGGAGTTAGATTTGATTTTAATTTAAATTACTTGTGTGTAATTCTTCCTGACACTTGGAATTCATGCAGCTTTGATACAAGGGGAATAAGAAGTGAGAAGAGGTTTTGCAAACAGGAATGATTAAAAGAGATTTTGGGACCCCAAACAGCACCAGATCCTTCCTCCCAAGTGCTGAGGAGTGGGTTTGATGCTTTCCCGTTCCAATTAGGTCAGGAGAGCCTGGCAGCATTCCAACCACCCATCCTCCAGCTGAGGGAAGAACAACAAAAGATAATGAAGGCTTCCCTATGGAGTTTTGAGGTCAAAAATTAAGGTCTTTGTGACTCCGAGCCAGCAATAAGCCTAAGTTTTAAAAAACAGAACCAGGGCTAAGTTCTGAAAGCTCCAAACTTTTCTATGTTCTTTCTATATTCCTGTGCCACTATCTCAGTGGCAACTCATGTGTCAGCCACAGCTTGTAGTTATGTGAAATGGAGGATGCAAGTGATGTGTTTTCCTTGCTTTAAGCTTCCATTAGAATGGATTTGATACCAGCTCAGCTTTGTGCTCCTTTAGGATGCTCATCTGAAAACCTAAAATCCTGCTGTGGGTGCTCAGCCCACTGACAGCAGGTTCTGGGGGGCAGCCAGGTGGTGCTGAGAGACCTGCCCTGGATTTTCACACGAGGGTGATCTCACTGCTGAAAACCAGAAAATGAATGCCAGAAAATGAAGATTTGAAAGACCAGAGGTTATAGGAAGCTCTTAAATGTCTCTATAACCCTCCCTTATAGACACATACCCTGTAGCTCCTCTGTTTTATTAGCACACTAACTAGTGTCTAATTAGTAAACAATCTCTTTCCTACCTGATTTCTTCTTTTTTTCTCTCAACATAAGGTTCTAATATTTTGATTTGCCTGCATTGTAGTCATCATGTGCTCTGGGATTTATCACGGCCCAACAACTTCAAGGCAAACAATTTCTGCCATCCAAATGGCTATAGGGTTATTTTGAGGGAAAACAACTGCATCCTGCCACAGCTTAGTTAACATTTCACTTTCCCTTGAGGATTTCCTGTTGGCTGTGGCCCAATGTTAATTATGTTTTGATTTCTATAAAACAAAGCTCTGCCAATGTGTCCATGTTTATTACTCACTGTGATCTTTTTGTTTCATGCAATTCTAACAGTGTTTTAAAACTTCAGTATTAAACCCTCACTTTCCTGCCAAAGAAGCCTTTAACTGAGCTCCTTCTGTTGCGAAACAACGTTCATGCAGACCTGGGTGGGTTTTAAGGAGCTTTTTCTTAGGAGAGCCTCAATGCATATGATTTTTGTCAAAAAAATAGGAAGTTCTCTGAGCATGATTTTGAAGACATTAGGCAGGTTCAGGGTTTGTAACCTCTGTGAGGGTGTTTGCCTTGCAAGCAGCTATGTGAAGGAATTTAAAAGCAGCTTATTGCAGTCACTCAGCAACTGCAGTGATGGGAGAGCTGAGAGGTGTGTGAGAGCTCTGGGAACTAGCACGGCTGGAGGCAAGTTACTGGGACACAAACTCCTTGAACTCGTGTTCCACCTGTGTGTGTTTCAAATATGAAACATTCTGGGTTGTTTTAAAAGATGAGGAAAAAAAACTGGTTTAAAAAGAGTCTTTTGGAGAATGCAGAATAATTTTTTTGCCTTCACCCCGTAGAGTTTTGCATAATTCTGTCCAAAGTGTAACTTTATTCACCTTGAAAGTTGCTGAAACAGAGTCATAGGGAGTCATAAAAAGGCAGCACAGAGACTGTGAGGTTGGACAGTAGGTACTTACCACAGGAGACAGGTTTGCAGTTGAGAAGTACTCAGGAATTTAAAGCAGTTTAGTTTTTGCACTGCACAAGTTATTTCTCCAACAGCCTTCAGGTTTTATTTACTGATTTCCTGCACTTAATTTTATCTGTTTGGATAGTTTTGAAAACTTTTCTTTGCCTTTGTTTGCTTTTATGTACCTGCATTATTCTCTTTTAGTAAAGGCTGGTTCCTTCATTGTTTGTAATCTCATATTATTTACTGCTCAGTGCATTGAAAAGCACTTAAAATAACTTGGACATTACACATCTGTAGCCGTTAATCAGTGTTGAATTTATAGCAAAGAGCCACAGAAGGACCAGTTCTTTGGAGGTTTTTAGTCTATGACATAAATCTGTGAATTAGGTAGAGTTTCCAGTAGAGGTTGCACGAACTCAGGGAAGTATTAGTATTCTGCACTGTCTCTGTTTGTAGTCTAGTTGGTGCTGTAGAGATGTTTTGTTTTCTGTTTCATTTGCCTGCAGTTAATCTTTTTCAGCTGCCAATATGATTGAACACGCACAGTTGTCTGCCAGTTGCCTCGTGAGTAGTGAGGCAGAAATTCAGATAAAGCCTTCCTTAAATAAAATTGGCTTGAAGATACAAGCAGAACCCTTGAAATGAGTATTTCAGGTGCCACACCAAGGAAGCTGTTGTGTTAAGTGGAGGTTCATTTAGGTACATCCATCTGTGGATCTGCCACATCTCTATGCACCTGAAGAACCAGAATTTTAAGGTACATTGAGGGAACCTAAACCACAGGTTTTTTTGTTTCCAATAGAAATCACTTGAATGAAAAAGTGACATTTTGGGTTGTTTCAGGAGTATAGTTTAAAACACAGTGAATCTTGCTGGGAGTGAAGTAGCTTTATTAATTTGTATGTTCCTGAACATGTCAGAGTAGTTTGGCTGTGGTTTATGTCCTGTGCACTTTGATCAGTGTCTGAGAGAGCTGCAGCTGCTGTAAGAAATAGGACCTAAAATACATATGTAACCCTGGAGCAGGGGACAGAGCTGAGCTCACCTATTTGAAAGGAATTTTTTCTCTGCTAGCCAAAGTTGGAGTTGTTATTGGCAATGGATGTTACTGCAGGTTTGATAGCAGGAATTCTGTGGAGATCAGTGAGTTCTGCAAAGTGAAATGCTTCTGCTGGGTTGGTTCAGTGTCCTTCAAGGTACTCTTAAATCCTTTCGTGGCAACTTCCATGCCATTACCTTCCTACTCTAGGTGTCAGTTTTGTGTAGGAAATGTTATTTCTGCTCTTTGAAACCTTTTCAGAGTATTTTTACAGGTAGCACTGGGGAGCAAAGAAAGGAACAGATGCAGCAAAGTAGGTGTTTAGTCCTTCAGTTACAAAATACCTGTCTTAATAACATTCATCTCCAGTGAAAAGAGAGCACGTTCCTGAATTCACAGTCTAATTATCAGTGAAAGGTTTAAGCAGACTGAATCCTGCAATACTTGTTGAGATCTCAGTTGTCATGTAATGGGATGTGATTGTTTGATAATTGTGGGTAAATAGGTTAATATCAGGTATGTGTAAAACCTTTGTTTTCTTGCTTGTTAGTTATCTCTCCTGTACATGTTTAAAAAGTACCTTGAATTGTGATCCATGTTCTCTCTCAGAAAATCTGTTTTTGAGAGGTAACAATGGCAGTGAACTCAGTTTACACCTTTGCTGTGCTGCTCAGGGTTGCTCTGTAGGGCTCCATGGCTGTTCCTGGCACATTCTGCTTCAGGGCTAAAGTCGTGTCCTACGGATTTAAGCGCATTACGGCCAAGCCAAGCCAGACTAAGGCAGTTTCTTTATAGTAGCTTACGTCTTTCAGTGAGTTGATGTAATTCTCTGTAGGAAAACAATGGCTTCTACCTGCCATTCTGCATGGTTTGACTCTGGATCCTGATCAGTCTTGTCTGTTTCCCCTTAAAAATCATGTTTGTTATCCTGTAGAAGCTCAGTGGTGATGGAACACTTACGGAACACAGTCAACCAGAATAAAACCTGTAAGGAATGTATAAAAGATTGATAATCATAATTGAAAGGGGTAGCAAAGAAATACCTTCCAGGACATGAGAAAAGAGATTTTATAATTTGTAAGTAGTTCAAAGGAATTAAAATAGGTTAAAATCTTTCAGTGAAGCAAAACCTGATTGAAATTGGAGTCCTGGTCCCCTGAATGCTGGTGCTGCTGCCTGTGATCTCTGAGCTCTGTTTGGGCCTCTCTGAGAAGAGTAAGCAGCTGCTCCCTGGGCCCAGGTGTGGTGCTCACCTGGCAGCCTGGCTGGGGTAAGAAATACTCCTTCTGCCTTGACAACTTGGCAGTAGTGTTCCATTAAGAAAAAGACTTTTGAGGCCAAATCAAAGGGTTGGTTTGGGTTTTTTTAATGCACTTAATTCGAATCACTGTGTGTACTTAGTGGTTCAAGCTCTTTCCAGAGAAACACTGACAGAATGTCCACTTTTGAAATGATTGACTGAAGAAACCTTTCCTCTCATTGCTGTTCTCCTTCCCTTGCTCCAGCAGGCTGGGGAGAGATGCCTGCTGTCCACACAAAGACCGAAGCTTCTTGGGGAGAGCCCTCATCCCCTTCTGCTGCAGTTGATAATGGCACTTCGGCCTGGGGGAAACCCCCCAGCAGTGGGACCGGGTGGGGAGAGAATCCTGCCGAGTCGGCAGGGACATACGGAAGAACAAACGCTCCAGCTGCTGCCCCAGCACTGTGCAAACCAGGTACTCATGGGGGTGTCACCACTGTCCTGGGGGGGTGGGGAGAAGAGCCAAAATGTGTTTATTTCTACTAATAGTTTAAACAGTACTTCTGGTTTCCTGTGTGTTTAAATCAGACTGTCTTAATCATTTCATTGTCAAAGCTACATTAGCTGTCTCAAGGTGATGTGAATTAATACAAAAGTATGTGTGTAGTGCATCTATCCAGTCAGTTTTAAGGAGAGTAATTTTGTGTGCTTGGAAAGCAGTACAGGAGATGTGCAGGGAACTGTGGAGCTGTAGAAGCACGTGACTAGGACTTATCTCTAGGTGCCTAAGAGAAACCTGTATTAGGATGAGAAGCAGTGGAGCTCAGTCACAAGAGGATTGATTCTGGTAGGAGAAGCAGCACCTGAGAACATGAGAACAACTAGTCATAAATTCAGTGTTGGGTTAAACTGAGGTAGTGAGCATCTTCAGCTGTTAAAACTGTTCACAAGTTCAGGAACATCCTGAACTACTTACTGCTTTATGATTCCTAGCTGATGTTACTTGATAAAAATCCTCCATCTCTGAATGCCCTGAAGGCTAAAATGATTGCTTTAGGCTTCTGTTTTGGCTCCTGCAAAATACTGTACTGAGAAATAGTTAGAAGTTCCAAAAAACATAAAAGTTTTATGAGAGGTCTTAAGATGAGTAATCCCAGCTTTAAACAGAGCCAACAATAAAATGGACCAAGGTGACATAACCTTGTCACTGAATATAAAGTGTTCCCTGCAGCCCACGAGCTCCTTTCACATTTCATTCTTCCGAGATAGGAATGAGTTTCTGACCATTAACGACCTCAAAATTTGGTTTTGTTCTCCAGAAGAATGTGGCAGCTCAAATGGAGAGATTCATTGAAAGCAAAATAGCACTTAACAAGTGTGTGGTCATACATTGGTTCCTTGTTCCTAGGAGACTGGAGTGACCATGACCACAGATCTTACTTGTTCTGGGAAAAGCAAGACTTGTGGCTGCTGGATTTTTTCTTCTCTCAGTGTTTAGAGAACTTTTCTTTTTTTCTAGCTTCAAAGAAGGTGTCCTTATTTAATGTCAATCAAGTTATTTGATGCAACTCTTTGTCTCTTGGAAATACTCATATTGGCATACTGGATGTGGAAACTTAACATCTCTTCTCCTTCTTTGCCTCCAGCTTCAAAATCTATGCAAGAAGGCTGGGGCAGTGGTGGGGATGAAGTGAATCTCAGTACTAGTCAGTGGGAAGATGAAGAAGGAGATATGTGGAATAATACTGCTTCTCAAGAGAGCAGCTCCTCCTGTAATTCCTGGGGGAATGCCCCGAAGAAAGGACTTCAAAAGGTAAGACACAAATAAAGACACTCTCTAGGAAGAGTGGAACTAGTATAACATTTGTAGAATAAGTTGTCTCAAATTTTCTCTTGCATTATTCCTGAAATTAGAGCTCTGACACCTGAACCCAAGCACAACTTGCCACTACAGTGGTCCAAGTACAGCCTACCTTGTCTCCAGGGGAAAATGAGAGATCTTTGAATTTAGGCATGTCAGATGCTTGGGGAATTTTGTTGTCATTGCCTTTGTTTGTTTTTTTTTTTTAAAAAAAAAGTTTTATAAGCTTCCATGTATCCTCAAGACATGATAATGTGTTAACAGAAAGAGACAAGGTGTTAAGGGGGCTTCCAGACACTTCCATGGTGGTGGAAAAGCAAACAGTAGTTTGCGATGGAGTTGGTTATCAATATGCTGTTTCCTGTTTGTGAATTGTACCATGTATGTGTGTGTGTGTGAGAGAGAGAGAGAGAAAACAAACTTGTGTTGTTGCTGCACTCAACCAAGCACATAGCCAATTGTGTGAGGAAATTTTCCATTGCACAGTCTTTATTTCAGGACAAGGCCAGGCTGTAACTTAAAGGAATTGGGAATGCTTTTAGCCACTTTGTTTGTTTTTCCATTAGCCAACGGTTAGGCCGGTGATTTGATCAAGTATGGTTGTTTCTTGTACTGTCCACAGCCCAAAACAAATCCGCGCTTGTCCCTTGGTACTTTCTGGAGAACTGAAAGGAAGAGACTTCTTAAGGATTTTGTGATAGAAAAGCTGCACAGAGATCTTTTAAAGGTGTTTATCTAGACGCTCTTGTTTGTTTTTAAGAAAATACACTGAGTAACATTCTTAACTTCAAGGTTGCAAACTTGTTTTTGGGAATGTTTTTCAGGAAGTGTTGTACTATTTCGTTATGTTTTTCTGCCAAGGATTAAAATGAAATACGTAAATTCAAAGGTGGCTTTAATTCAGTGGTCGGCAAATCAAATACTAAGTAGTACACTGAGCACCTATTCAGCTGAGATAAAATTTGTACACTTTTGGGGGAAGAGAATCGTAGTCGCGTTGCTCGGAGGGTTCTTCAATACTTTCTGAATTAATGTACTAATACATCTTTCAGTAGCATGTATTATTAATAAAAAACACTTACCATTTCTTTTATGTGCATCTCACTAGTATGAACATGGAAATCAGCCTATTAATGGAGTCTCCCATTTATTTACTAAGGGCATGAAGACATCTAGCAAGCAGGATGAGGCCTGGATCATGAACCGTCTGATAAAACAGCTCACAGACATGGGCTTCCCTGTGAGTAGTGCTCAGCCAGCACCTAGGGCTTGGTAGCTTGTAGTTGTGTCTTTGGTTGCTTCAGACTGTGTCTACACCAAGATCTTCAGTCTGTTGTGCAGGCCAGGAATTAGCTCTGTTACCTGCATTTAGACATTAACTGTCATTGCAGAAATCTGCTGTGAGCTGATAAGAGGGCTGTGAAGTCAGCTGAGGATATGCTTTGCATGATGATATTGGTCATAGTTTGAAGTTCAGGGGTTTATAACAGGTATTCATAGAATCTCCTGGAAGGGATCTACTAGTATCATCCAAGTCCAGCTCCTGGTCTTACACAGGACATCCCAACAGTCACAGCATGTGCCTGAGAGCATTGTCCAAACACTCCTGGAGCTCTGTCGGCCTTGGGGCTGTGACCACTGCCCTGGGGAGCTGTCCCAGTGCCCAGACACCTTCAGGGGGAAGAACCTTTTCCTGTTACCTAACCTAAACCTCCCCTGCTTCCTGCCATTCCCTCAGGTCTGCCACTGGTCACCAGAGAGCAGAGATCAGTGCTGCACCTCTGCTTTGAACTACAGTAATGATTCCCCTCCTGATCCCCTTTCTTATTAAACAGCTGAAATTCGAGTATAGGTGGTTTGGTTTTTTTAGAGAAAGGCATATCATTGTGGTTTTTAAGTTGTCCATAGCAAGGAAGAAATTTAAACATGCAGTGTGATTTGACCGTGTAGAGCTGGTCCTTACTTGACAAACTGAAACAACTGATTGTGGGAATTGTCAGAAGCAGAAAAAAATAGGCACATACATTTAGGCTGCTGTGTAAATCTTACATCCAGTATTTGAGAGGTATCTGTATTCTCAGTTTGCTTTGAAATCATCTGAGTGTGATTACCTTTTTTCTTACACAATTCCTGTTTTTGGCAGAGAGAGCCAGCAGAAGAGGCCTTGAAGAGCAACAGTATGAATCTCGATCAGGCCATGAGTAAGTATCTGTGTAAGTAGTTTTTTGTCTTTGAGGCAGCACAGGAACCTTTCATGCTCCTGACAGTTTGGTGATGTCCGGATCAGTTGGATCATATTTATTTTTTTGCTTTTGTAAGCAAGATGGATTTCTCTGAGCTACTGTTGGCAACTTCATGGTCTCTGCATCACCTTTCCCAATGTATTCCCCCTTTCTGTGCAGGTGCTCTGCTGGAAAAGAAGGTGGAAATGGACAAGCGTGGAATGGGAGTGACCGACTATAATGGAATGGTCACCAAACCCCTTGGCTGCCGCCCACCACCAATCTCCAAAGAGTCTTCCATGGACCGCCCCACCTTCCTTGACAAGGTGAGCTCAGAAACAGGAACGTGGTACACGACTCAGCGTGAGCAGTGTGGAATTACTGATGCTTCCCACTGTCAGAAAAGTGTAAAGAGCAGTGGGATAGATATGGCTTTACTCCTTTTCTTGTCTCTGTTTTCAGTCTTGTGGGGGAATTCATTCTTTGTGAAAGGGATCAGTGATTTGATTCCCACGTAGAAATACTCAAGGGGCGATCCCAGTTTTAGGCTTGAAAGATTACAAAGGAGTCAGCAATATAATGGAACTAGAAATGGGGAATAAACCAAAGAAATGAAGCACAGAAATCCTTTCATTCCATAAGAGTCCAGTCAGTGACCCTTGCCCACATTAACAATCAAGCAGGACCAAGGCCAAAATCTTCAAGAATTAGGCTCCTAATTCCTCTTTTAGTTTTGAGCTTCTTAGAGATTTCAGTGAAAGTTCAGTGCTTAAATAGGAACGAGGAGCTGAGGTATTTTTGTTAAGTCACAGAGCAGACACGCACAGTCATAAATAGCTTCTCTGATGAGCTTCCCTTTCTGTGATCATGTATGACAAATTTTCCAGCACCATTTAATGACTGAGGAGAAGGCTCCAGAAGTTCATGGTGTCCCAG
>NW_008685127.1:66247-68918 GCF_000695815.1 Acanthisitta chloris | reverse complement strand
GGGAAAAAGGACAGCCAGATCTTCAGTAGGAAATCAGATTTAGAACCTGACAAAGTCCTACAAAGAATCATAGAATCAACCAGGTTGGAAGAGACCTCAAAGATTATTGAGTCCAACCCTAAAAGGAGACTCAGCAAAGCACCTCAGAATCCCCTCAAAGTCATTGATTGATAAGGAAAGAACAATCTTTGATGCCATTCTGTTCTCCCCAGGTTGTTTAAAGGTTCATACAGATGTGTGGTGATGGATTCTGAATGCAGAATTTGGTGCTTTTCACAAACTGTGCTGAAACCAACTCATTTCACATCAGCTGTTTACAGGATGTGGGGCAGTAATGATACAAAAAACTTTGCTGACCCTGAATAAGGATTATCTTTCCAGTCTTTCCCCCTGTGTTTTCTTAAAGTCTTAACTACAGCATTATCCTTAAAGTTAGAGTTTGTGCTGTGACAGGTTCCAGGTTGTTGTGCTGGGAAACTGAGTGTGACACAGTGCTAGGACACCTGATCAATGCTGACCTTTTAGGGCAACTAGTGCTGCTGTCAGTGAGTTTCAGTGCTGGTACCATGCAAGCTGTAAACAAGTTAGTTGATGAAGCACAAATGCATCTTACATAACTGAGTTATTTATATTATTCAGGAAAAATCAGCATACATATTTATATATATATAAATTTTGCTTTAGAGAGTGCTTACATCTTGGGAGTTTGTGTGATAGCTCAAATGCTGCCACAGTGCTGTGTAATTTGGTGCCATCCCAAAGAGAAATTAGAAAACTGCTTTTCTGCTTTTGGGACAATAATTTGTTCTTTCTGGGCTTCCTACTTAGATTGGAATGATATGGTGTTCGTGTTGTTTCCCTAAACCAGACTAAAGTGATGGTGTATTTCCTACACTGTAAGGCTCAACCTGCCTCGTCCTCCTCTTTTTCTCTTCCTGCCATACAAAGTTCTTTCTTAGTTATGGCAAACTTTAATGAATGTGCTAATTGAAGGCCACAAAACTGGTGCATGTGTGCCGGTTAACCTTTCCTTTGCTTGGATAGCAGTGAAATTACTGCCAGGGAGAGAGGTGCATTATGTGCAGCATGATGCATAATTATGGAAACATATGTTAAACACAACTATTGAGAAGGGAGTACTAAAATCATTAATATTCATACAGCGAGTAAAATCTTATCAGTCTAGGCATAATCTGTCACAGTGACTTTGCTGTAACAAAGGAAATAATCCCACACTGTATTTGTTAGCTATCACAGTGTTGAGCAACTTGCTAAGTGTATTAAATAAATATAGTTTCTACTCTTAAGAATGGATTCCCCCCCCCTCCAAAGCAATTCTTTCCAGATTTACAGCTCATGCTACTGGAGCAACTCCTCTTCTCCAAAACCTTTTTGCCCTTTGAGGTACTCTAAAAGCACAAGTCTGGAGCTGTCTCATTTCCTGCTCGGGTCACCCTTGGTGAGGAGCGAGCTCTCTGCACAGCTGCACAAAGCACTCCAGCCAGTGTGCCTTACTTTACTTACTGCCTTATCAAGTCATTATCCTTTGTTGGCTTTACTGAGTCTGCAGTAAATCCTGTGAGGTTCCTCTTCATGAAATGGTAGGTTGGGTTAGTGTGCTCATTGCTATCACTCTCTCACTGATTCTCTCAGCTCACCTGCACTGACACTCCATCATTTTTCTCCTGCTCTGACAGGTAAAGCCAGCACTTTACTTATTTTTCTTTATGCATTTGAGGAGGGAGAATTTTCAGCCCTGGCATTTGCTTCTGGACCCACTGAACTCCCTGTTCTCTCTGGGTCAGTAGTGGTCTGTGCAACTAAACATCACCTTTCAGTGTTTGCTTTCTCTTGTTCTCAGCACTTGCTGCAGGTGCTCTTTATTCCCTGTCACACTGTGTCAATCTTTGGCACTCAGTGCTTTGTTAATTGTATTATTTTTCAGGATGTTATCTTGACCTCTAACACCATAAAAGGAGAAGGGAGAAAAGCCAGTGGCTTTGAGGAAATAAAGATCCTGCCCTGATACGTGATCTCAACCACATTATCTTGTACTTGGTGGCAAGCATGCTGTACCTGTGTCAGGCTTGCTTGGAGATGTTTTATGGAGCCATCAGATTTGTAAGAAAATGTCAGATTTTCCTGGAAGCATCCTTAAAAATAGCAGAACCAGGACCAGAGTGCTTCCAGGGAACTTTCCTCAAAGTGAAGGGTTTGTCTTGGGTTCCACCCCTGTCTGCTGGGACAAAGGTCTGGTGTGTGTTCTCACCACACCCACTGAGTGTCCTCCTTAGCTCAGGAGGAAGGTGTGGTGGTTTGCTGATCTGCACTGACCACACCGTGACTGAAAAGCTGGAGCTAGGTACATGTCACTTAATTTTTTAGCATAATCAGGTGCAAGTGATGAACTCTGGACCATTGTGTTAGGTGTATGTGATCAAAAGTCAGGTCAGCTCTGAAGAGACATAACCTAAGCCTGCTGTGGCAGCAGCTCACACTTGCCTCCTGTGAGGCTCCTCTTAGTTCCACGGCAGATTCCTTTTCCCTCCTGCTTTCCTCTATCTTTGTTTTTTTCATGCTTTGTCCCTTACTTGCAGCAGAGAGTTCTGCCTTCCTTTGTCCTAACCCTGCTTCCATACTTTCTTGGGCATACAGGAGACTCTGAAATTCT